>NC_071990.2:75857272-76160303 GCF_028885655.2 Pongo abelii | reverse complement strand
AATATACTCACTCTATCATGATATTGGAGGTGGCAGTAAGCTGCTGCTTTCAGTCAGCCGCTTGACCACCACCGTTAACAACTGATATCGTACTCTACTGTGTGCTGTGTTCCATAAATTATGTGAGATATTCAACACTTTATTATAAAATAGGCTTTGTGTTAGATGATTTTGCCCAACTGTAGGCTAATGGAAGTGTTCTGAGTACTTACAGTAGGCTAGACTAAACTATGATGTTGGATAGGTCAGGTGTATTAAGTGCATTTTTGACTTACAATATGTTCAACTTGATGATGGGTTAATGGAGGCATAACCCCATTCTAAGTGTGAGAGCATCTATACCCAGCTCTCACTGTCTTTTTTTCCTTCAAATATCCTGCTAAACACAAGGAAAGGTGGACAAGGTAAGTACCAAGCAAAAGATTTCCAGTAGTGACAGATACCAAGACTGGACTGCAGTGGAACAGTCTAATAGAGAGGACATAAATATCTAATCTGCCTATTTTTAATGCTTTCGTATGGGTTTAGACTTAGGTCTAGGTGGAGGGAGTTGCTTAGTAGTTTCTTTTGCAGCTAACATATATTTATAAACAAAATCGCCTTCTAATAAATATAGATTCTATTTTTTGTATTTATTAATTATTTAAAATGTTTTCATCATATTTTTTGGTGATATACATTTCTATGGTTAAGAATTTGAAATGAAAACACTATCTCTTCAATTCCTATGCCTCAGTCCCTGAGTTTCCCAGTCACTGGTATTCATTAGTATTAGTTTTGAATATACCCTTCTTGAGATATTATATACCCAATAAAGCAAATATATTAATAAGTCATTTTCATCTTTAAATGGAATACTATACATATTTTTCTTTACCTTACTTTTTTCACTTAACAATATATCTTTGAGGTTACTTTATGTCAGTACACAGAATCCTTCCTCTCCCTTTCTTCCTTCCTCTCAGTAATTTATTCATTTAGTAGCTATATGCAAGGTATTGTCCTAGGTGATGTGGTAGATCTCATATTTTTTTCAGCTTCATAACATTATATCATATGAATGCACCATAATATATTTACTAGTCCCTATTGGTGAGCATTTAGGTTATTTCTAACCTCTTGATATTACTAATGATACTTCCTTGATTAATCTTGGTCATCCATCATTTTGCAAATAAATGAGTATATCTGGAGGATAAATTCCAAAAGTGAAGTTGCTGGGTCAGAGGGTAAGTATATTTATAATTGTGATAGATACTGTTACATTGCCTTTCATAGAGGTTGTGCCGATCTACATTCCCAGAAGTAATATATCTTGCCTGTCAAAGTGTATCAATTTTTTAATCTTTGCCAATTTGGTAGGTGAAATATTATCTCAGAGTTGTTTTGCTTTTATTTTATTATGAGAGAGAATACTTTTTCAGCAGCATAAGAACCCTTTCTAACTTTTAATAAACCAGCTGGGCATGGTGGCTCATGTCTGTAATCCCAGCACTTTGGAAGGCTGAGGTGGGTGGACTGCTTGAGCCCAGGGATTTGAGACCAGCCTGGCCAACATGGCAAAACCCTGTCTCTGCACAAAAAATACAAAAATTAGCCAAGTGTGGTGGCATGGACCTGTAGTCTTAGCAGCTCAGGAGGCTAAGGTGGGGAAGATCACCTGAGCCCAGAAATGTTGAGGCTCCAGTAAGCCCAGATTGCACCACTGCACTCAAGCCTGGATGACAGAGTGAGACCCGGTCTCAAAACCAAAAAACCAAAAACCAAAAAACACCACAACCCAAAAAACCCAAAAACAACAACAAAAAACCATCTCTTCATAAAATTTTCCTATTTTTCTAAAGGGCTTTTGAGCTTTTTCATATTAACTTATGAAAGATAGGTATAAATACAGAAATATCAGTCACTTTTCAGTGCCATGAGTTGCAATATTTTTCCCAAAGTGTTTCTGTTTATGATGGTTTTAATGTGCAGATATTTTAGCTTTTTTAAGTGGTTGAATTTATAAATCTTTTATTTGTGGTTTCTGGGTTTGTGCCATATTTAGAAAGACTTTCTGAAACACTGATTCATCTTTGTGTTCCTGGAATAAATCATATTTGATTATGGCATGTTGTTCCTTAATTGTGCTACTGGATTTTCTTTGCTAATATAATGTTTAGCATTGCTTCCTACAAATTGGTATTATTCATCATTTAGCTCTTTCTTCTCTACTTTTTGGAACAAAAGGGATGTTTTTGTTACTAGTCTATGCATGTTATATCTCCTGTTTTTGACAAGTGGTTTCAGTTTCACATCTCAGTGTGTGTCTGTGATGGTTTATTTTATGTGTTAACTTGACTGGGCCATGACGTGTTCAGATATTTGATCAAACATTATTTTGGGTATTATTGTGAGTGTGTTTTTGGATGAGATTAACATTTAAATAGGTAGACTAAGTATAAAGTAGAATGCCCTCCCCAATGTGGGTGGGCCTCATCCAATCAGTTGAAGGCCTTAATAAAACAAAAGGGCTGATTGTTCTTGAGTAAGAGAGAAGTCTTCCTGCCTGACTGCCTTTGGACTTCAACTGAAACATTAGTTTTTCCTCGGTTTTGAGCTTGCCAGTGTTTAGACGGGAACTACACTATTAGCTCTCCTGGTTCTCAAGTCTTTGGACTCAGACTGGAACTAAACCATTCATTCTCCTGAATTCCCAGCTTGCTTGATTCACCCTGCAGATCTTGGGACTTGTCTGCCTCCATAATTGCATGAGCTAATTCCTCCTTATTATACGCCTCTTTGTGTGTGTATATATGTATATGTGTTTGTGTGTGTATATATAATCAGAAACAATAGATTATAAATAATATATTAAAATATATACTATATAAATATATATCACATTAATATATAGGAACATAAAATATGTATATTGTGTGTGTGTATATATATAATATATATATAATATATATAATATATATTATATATATAATATATATATAATATATATAATATATATATAATATATATATATAATATATATATACACATCACCTATTGGTTCTCTTTCTGTGGAGAACCTTGACTAATACCATGTCTTTTACCTAGGAGAAATGTACATTGCTGATTAATTCTGAGATTTTTACCAACAGACCTCCTGTCTCCGTTTTCTTTTGACTTTATTTTTTCTTCTCTGGTTTTGGCCTGTCTTCCAAATATATTGTGGCTTGGATATCAGCTGTCTCTAGTCTCATGAGATGAGCCATGCATTTTTTTCTTTCATGTTATTTTGGTTTATTTCATGTTATCTTGTTTTTAAGTGGTTGTTTTCTGCAAGGAGAAGAGGGAATTTCCTATGGTATTCTTTGTTCTGTAAACCACAAGTTTAGATCTTGTTAAACTGACCATGTCATTTTCTTAGGTTTGTTATTAGTGCTTGACAAAGAGGGAAGAAAATTTGGAACACTGAGTAATTTGGAAGGGAAGAAGAAAAAGGATGAGGATGAAAGGAGATGGCTTGAGGCCAAAGGAGCAAAACAATTGCTGGAAAATTACCAGTGCAATATTTAGAGGAGTTTTAAGTATGACAATATCCACTATGCTATTTGAATTTGTATGAAAATCCTTTCTGAGACACATCCTCTCTCTCAATCCTCAGTAAATTCTTTTGGAAGTATGATTTTTTTTTTTTTTTTTTTTTTTTTTTTGAGACAGAATCTTGCTGTCGCCCAGGCTGGAGTGCAGTGGCATGATCTTGGCCCACTACAACCTCTGCCTCCCAGGTTCAAGTGATTCTCCTGCCTCAGCCTCCCGAGTAGCTGGGATTACAGGTGCTCACCACCACGCCCAGCTAATTTTTATATTTTTAGTAGAGATGGGGTTTCACCATATTGGCCAGGCTGGTCTTGAACTCCTGACTTCAGGTGATCCACCCGCCTCGGCCTCTCAAAGTGCTGGATTACAGGCGGGAGCCACTGCACCAGGCTGGAAGTATGAAAAATTTAATAAGCAAATTTTCTCTCTTTCTCTCTGAATATGCATTTTGAATTGAGGGAAAGGCTGAATATCATGCCTGGGACTTCTTGGTATAAAACAGAAATAGATTATGCAGAAACAAACTTCAAAGCAGAGCTGCCAATGAAAATACCTCCTCCTAGTAGATATTCAAAAAGATTGAGAAAGGTTAGGAGCTCTCAGAATGTGGAATAGCCATTCTAGCTAATCACATCTAGTTGTAAAGGGTTTGAGAGACTTGAAGATGATAAACCTTTTTTCTAAACTGATAATATCTATTTCTTTTACCATTTATGTATACTTTAGGATAGATGCCTTTGGGGGCATACAATCATAAATAAATCCCCTCTATTAGGAGAACTCATAGAAGTAACCCAAGTTTAGAAAAGAACAATGGTTTGATATGTTCACCTCCTTTCTACTCCTATTTAGTCAGCAGACCACTCACAGAAATGTGTCCCTGCATGTTGTCCCTATGTGTGCATGATGTAGGGGAATATCTGTATGTATGTAAAGGCACCATACCTGGTCCTATGTGTCTCTAAAAGCTTTTGTATAGCATGAGAGCATTTAAAAAACAGTATTTGGGGTAGCTGAACAGGGTTTGAACAATCTTTCTCTTTCTACTCCTATCTTCCCATCTTTCAGTCATCAGAAAAGATATTTTTGGAGATGGTTTAATGGTGAAAAAAGTTCACAAATTATTTGGGAAGAAGAAAGATAAATCCTGCACATTCATTATGATCAGTGTAAAAAATGTATTTGAGTGGAAAAATAGACAAACGAAATTTCTTTCAGTACTGGGGCACTAGATGATTTCTTTCTTAAAAATTTCTGTGTATTTTTGATTTAAAGGTTACTTTCAAAATTTGATTTAATATGTATTTTTTTCTTAAAAACAGTGACTATGATGTTTCTTTCTTGAAAAGATGATTTTCTTTCTTAAAAATTTCTGTGTATTTCTAAATTTAAAGGTTACTAACAAAAGTTTATGTATATATATATATAGATGTATACATCTATATATATATTTTTTTTTTTTTTTGAGACAGAGTCTTGCTCTATTGCCCAGGCTGGAGTGCAGTGGTGTGATATTGGCTCACTGCAAACTCTACCTCCTGGGTTCAAGCGATTCTCCTGCCTCAGCCTCCTGAGTAGCTGAGATTACAGGTGCGTGCCACCACCACTGGCTAATTTTTGTATTTTTAGTAGAGACAGGGTTTCATCATGTTGGCCAGGCTGGTCTTGAACTCCTGACCTTAGGTGATCTGTCCGCCTTGGCTTACCAAAGTGCTGGGATTACAGGAGTGAGCCACCATGCCCAGCCATATTTTTTTTTTCTTAAAAACACTGACTATGATGTACACATGTGTAAACTGTGGAGTGCTGGCTTTCCAGAAACTTGATAGTCTTCTTTATTTGATCTCTACTGTACACTAGATGAGTTTTTATTTTTGTCATGGTTTCACCTTAATATATTTATGTGTGTGAGACATATCTTTGCATACTCCTATATGTTAATTTAATTAACTAGGAAAAATGTTCTAGTTAAATATTTGTAGAAGTTTAAATTCAAATGTACCCTTTTCTTTGTGGAGAAATCTATTTTCTTCTTAATCAAACAATCAAGATTGACAGCCTTTTATATCTGAGAAAATAAACAGCTACTCTATTGGTGAAAAACAGCATCCAATTTATAATATAAAATTATATTACATATCTGTGGTACTCAAATATTTAAAAGAATAAAATTTTAATTATTCAGGATAAATATTAGGTGGGAAGTTAATGTTTGAGCTTATCCAGTGTCTAAGCCAAGATTAGTGGCAAATAACAAATTCACGAAGGCAAGATTTAACAAGGAGAGGAAATTTATTATAAGGATGCACAGATACCTCTCAAAACTCAAGGGCAAGGATATTGTCCAGAACATTCTCAGGTCTCAAAACAAGTATTGGAAAGTCATTAGAACTGCAGAGAGCTGGTTCCTGGGAAGAAGATCCTGTGTCTCTCTGGAGACATCTGAACTCTCTCTCATCTCTGCCTCTCCTCTGTATTTCTGTTTTATTTTTCTCTGTAGACAGGTCTGTCCTAGTTCTTTTGCACATGACAGCCTTAAAGCACTTCATTTTACATCCTTGGCTCAAGTGAACATCTCAGACTGATAAATGTATCAAAATTTCAAATCTAAATTCCTAAAATAAAGGATTTGATGGACCCATACTGAGATGAGTTTCCAACCCTGGGTCAATCACACATGAGCCGTGTGTGAGGTCATATATTACTAATATAGTTGCTAAAGATCTGTATTTGAAGAAGAAAGTGCTCAGAGAGAACCGATCATTCCCTTTTTTTTTTTTTTTTTTGCAGACAGAGTCTTGCTCTGTGGCCAAGGCTAGAGGGCAGTGGCACGATCTTGACTCACTGCAACCTCCACCTCCCGGATTCAAATGATTCTCCCACCTCAGCCTCCCCAGTAGCTGGGACTACAGGCACGTGCCACCATACTTTGCTAATTTTTGTATATTTAGTGGAGATGGGGTTTCACCATGTTGGCCAGGCTGGTCTCAAACTTCTGACCTCAAGTGATCCGCCTGCCTCAGCCTCCCAAAGTGCTGGCATTACAGGCATAAGCCACCGCGCCCGACCTGATCACTCCCTCTTATGTGCCTTCCATGTATCTACTAAACATGTCTATCATAGCACCTGTTAACACTTTGTTTCATTTGGTTTTTTCTTTGCATGTGGAGGACAGGGACAGCTTGCTTAGTGTCCTTATCACTAGCAGACATGAAATTAGGCAGTAATAATAATTAACATCTATTTAGCACTTAATTGTGTATCAGGCATTAAAAATTTCTTTTTCTTTTCTAATTTATTTAATTTTCTCAGCAACTCTATACAAGGAACAATGCTAATCTTCTTCTTTAGAAATGATTAGATGAAAAATAGCATTGACAATGAGTCTTAGAAGTAACATATCTGTTATAGTATGAATATTTATCCCCTCCAAAACTCACGTTAAAATTTATCTTCCATGGGGCAGGATTGAGAGGTCAGGCCTATAAGAGGTGACTGAGTTGTGAGTGATTCACGAATTAATGGGTTAATTGATTAATGGGCTATGGAGGTGGGATTGGTGGCTTTATAAGAAGAGGAAGAGAGCTGAGCTGGAACGTCATGTGATGCCTTGCACCACCTTGGGACTCTGCAGGGAGTCCCCACCAGGAAGAAATTCTTCACCAGATGTATTCTCTCAACCTTGGACTTCTCAGCTTCCATAACTGTAAGAAAGAAATTCCTCTTCTCTATAAATCATATGGTGTTTAGAATACTATTTTCAGGCATTCTGTTATAAGCAACAAAAAATGAGCTAAGACAATATCACCGACGGAAAGGCTGTAAAATTTTTGGTCTACCCATAATAATACCATCTGCAGTATTGTTTATTCAAAGACCTTATACTTTTTTTTACCACTTGGTGTCAGAGTTGTACTATTTGAATATATTAGTGCACTTGGGAAATCTTGTGGGAGTTATCTGTGAGCTTTAAGCATTTCACTCTTTGTTTAATTTCTTAGTACGTAACTATATTCTGCACGAAGTCACTAAGGAGAGCAAATGTTATTTTAGTCTTCCTCTGATATTTTTAGGTTAAATTGCATTTGCTGCCACATTGGAAGGGAAAACTACCACTGCGAGAAGTGCACACAGAATTTATGAGAGAATTCTTGGAGGCTCAAACAATGTTTTCTCATTTTTGCAGAAGACAGGAATAAGTCTGTCTCTCAGATTAATCCTCTGTGTAAGAACCAATTAAATACTTCTCCCTCTAAATGACATCTAGGAGGATTTACCTCTCACAGGATGACAGCCTGATTTCTGACTGAGGGATCAGAGAACCAGGATAAATACTAGATAAATGGATCAAGTATTTCAAATACAAAAACAGTGCTAAGTGACTGTTAAGATAAGTCACTTATTAATTTATTCAACAAAGATTTATTCATCTTCTGTAATGTTCCGGGCCCTGGTTTGGGAAGATTCCTGTTCCCATGGTATTACCCAACTTTTCTATGCAGCCCACCTTTGGCGTCTGTCTATTGCAGTATTCCTTACATATCCTGAGTTTGACAAACATGAAGAGATAATGACCTGTTATAAAAAGAGAGACTAAGCCTGGATATATTGCAGGAAAAAGAATCATCTTGGTGCCTGGAATATTCAAGGTATTCTCTTTTAAAGAAGTGGTAAAACATACATAAACATAAAATTTGCCACTTTCATTCATCATCAGGGTATTATTAAGAATTTGCCTATTGGGCCCAGGCGTGGTGGCTCATGTCTGCAATCCCAGTGCTTTGGGAGGCCAAGGTGGGTGGATCATGAGGTCAGGAGTTTGAGACCAGCCTGGCCAACATGGTCAAACCCCATCTCTACTAAAAATACAAAAATTAGCTGGGCGCAGTGGCGGATGCCTGTAATCCCAGCTACTCAAAAGGCTGAGGCAGGATAATTGCTTGAACCTGGGAGGCAGAGGTTGCAGTGAGCTGAGATTGCGCCATTGCACTCCAGCCTGGGCAACTAGAGCAAAACTCTGTCTCAAAAAAAAAAAAAAAAAAAAGAATTTGCCTATTGGTATCAAGGTTTTGCAATGACTTTTTAATGAAAATTGGGTTATAAGAATATGATTAGGCCAGGCGCAGTGGCTTACTCCTGTAGCACTTTGGGAGGCTGATGAGGGCAGATCACTTGAGTCCAGGAGTTTGAGAACAGCCTGGGCAACATAGTGAGACCTCATCTCTACAAAAAATACAAAAATTAGCTGGGCATAGTGCACACACCTGTGGTCCCAGCTACTTGGGAGGCTGAGGTAGGAGGATCATTTGAGCTTGGGAGATGTAGGTTGCAGTGATCCATGATTGTGCCACTGCACTCCAGCCTGGGCGACAAAGTGAGACCCTGTCTCAAAACAAAACAAAAAAAGATTAATTAGACATATTAAATATGTACCTAAAAAAGCAACTATGAATAATTAAGGAGTCAGTTAAAAAAAAAAAGAAACTAAACAGAAGTGGGAGATTTCCATAATTACTTTGAAACTGGCAATATCCAGGCTGTATGCTATGCTATTTTTTCTTTTTAAAAATTTTAATTTGGCTGGGTGCAGTGAGTGGCTCATGCCTGTAATACCAGCACTTTGGGAGGCCAAGGCGGGCAGATCACGAAGTCAGGAGATCGAGACCATCCTGGCTAACATGGTGAAAGCCCGTCTCTACTAAAAGTACAAAAATTAGCTGGGCATGGTGGTGCATGCCTGTAATCCCAGCTACTTGGGAGGCTGAGGCAGGAGAATCGCTTGAACCAGGGAGTTGGAGGTTGCAGTGAGCCGAGATTGCACCACAGCACTGCAGCCTGGCAACAGAGCGAGACTCCATCTCAAAAAATAAATTTATTTATTCACTTAAAAATATATTCTCAAGTTTCAAAACTCAAAGACATAAAAGTTTTTTTTTCTTTTTTTTTTGAGATGGGATCTTGCTATCCTGGCCAGGTTGGTCTTGAACTTTTGGCTTCAAATGATCCTCCCACCTCAGCCTCCCCAAATGTTGGGATAACAGGTATGAGCCACCATGCTGAACACTAGAAGGTTTTATATATATACTGAGAAGCTTCTCCTTATCACTGATCCCTGGTCACCCTGTTACCCTTGCTAGAGGCAACCAATAGTGACAGCATTTAAAAAATATTTTCAGAGATATTTTATCTTCTGTATACCAAAACGCATATATTCTCTATCCCCCAACCCTTTTTTATGTCTGAATATTATTTCATTGTATTGTCAGGCAAAATTGTGAAAGATTTTGAAATGGGGAAAAAGAAACAAAAGAAAAAAAGATTACTGGGTGTCTTTTCAACGGAATACTGAATTTTTTTAGTGAACACTTCTAGGTTACCTAATACTGTAGGAGTCTGTATCTTCCACTGTCTTAATGAAGTATTTTAAACACGGTTAAGTTGGAGAAAACGGGAAGTAATGTAAGTGAATTTTGCCTGCTGGAGAGGCAATTGATTTCCCTTTCTCCCCAAGATGTCCATTTTATATCTATTAACAAATTAATTTCATTATTCCTAATGGCCTATGTATCTGTTCTTTATTTTTTTATTTTTATTTTTGAGGAGTCTGACTTTGTTGCCCAGGCTGGAGTGCAGTGGTACAACCTCAGCTCACTGCAACGTCTGCCTTCTGGGCTCAAGTGATTCTCCTGCCTCAGCCTCCCGAGTGGCTGGGATTACAGGTGGCTGCCATCAAGCCCAGCTAATTTTTGTATTTTTAGTAGAGACAGGGTTTCACCATGTTGGCCAGGCTGGTCTTGAACTCCTGGACTCCAGTAATCCCCTGCCTTGGCTTCCTAAAGTGCTGGGATTACAGGTGTGAGCCACCGTGCCCAGCCTATATCTATCTGTTCTTTAGATTGTTCTTTGAACAATTTGTTACAAAGAAAATTTTTCTTTTTCTTCTTTTAAGAAACTCACGGTCTATGTAACATCTTATTGGTTCCCTCATTAATCAATGAGTTACAACGTTGGCATATGTTAATTTTATATTTGTATGACAGCCATAATTTTACCTATAAAAATTATCCCTAATAGTTTTAGGTGGTCATCCACTGAGATGCCTGATGACAAAGCCAGGTAAACTGCCTTGCTGGAAAAGTGGATTTTGTGGGTTACTTAAACCTAGGCTTATGGTTTCTTAGATCCCAGAAAAACCCCTAGTGTCAGTAGAACTTTAACTTGGCTATTTCTCTAGTTTTTTCCCCATTTTTTTCCTTGATTTTGTGTTTTCTTTTGTTCACACATGACAAATAAGTATTCTCTACTGGTGGCAGCAGTGACTGGGGATTTGATTTTATGGTGTGATGTATTTGATGCTTTCTGTAAATGAATGATAGAGATTTATTTTCTATTGAGTGAGAGATGACAGAAAATTTGGCTTGCTAGTCTTTTTTTGTTTGTTTATTTTGAACTCAGTTAAAAATGTTATGTTCAGTGGGAAAGAGAACAGTTCTTCGATATTTGCACTGCTGAGCTTCTGTGTGTGTGTGTGTGTGTGTGTGTGAGACAGAGTCTCTCTCTGTTGCCCAGGCTGGAGTGCAATGGCACGATCTCCACTCACTGCAATCTCCACCTCCCAAGTTCAAGCAATTCTCCTTGTCGCCCTCCCAAGTAGCTGGGTTTACAGGTTCCCATCACCATGCTCGGATAATTTTTGTATTATTAGTAGAGATGGGGTTTCACCATGTTGGTCAGGCTGGTCTCAAACTTTTGAGCTCAGTTGATCCACCCACCTCGGCCTGCCAAAGTGCTAGGATTACAGGCATGAGCCACTGTGCCCGACTGTCGAGCTTTTGTGTTTCTATGTTTACTCTTGACCTATGGCTGAAGTTGTAGAACTGAAGCTAAAAGTTTTCTATATATCTGTGCCTATGTGTCTTTGTGTTTATGTGTCTATAATTCAGAAAGACCCTTTCCTCCCATTTTATGAGTATAAAATATTTTCTTAGCTCCAGAAAGTATTAATAAATTAGATTATAATCTCTTAAATTAAAGGGGCTCTGTTCTGATTGGCTTATTGAGTTAAATAAGTGCTTATGTAAACCAAATGTCCCTAAAAATGCCTGTAACAGAAGGACTTTTTTTTGGTCTTTTTTCCCCCCCTTTTTGTGGAGAACAGGGTCTCACTATATTGCCTAGACAGGTCTCGAACTCCTGGGCTCAAGCTATCCTCTCGCCTCTGCCTCCCTAAGAGCTGTGATTACAGGCATGAGCCACCGCGCACAGCCAGGACTTTGACTTCTAACATTTTAAATGTGCTAAACTTTAAAAAATTCTTCTTATAGAAACTTAATTTAGGAATATTTTAGGAATCCCCGTTCACATAATTAAAGCAAATGAGATTAGTATGATAACTTTGATGAGAAAATAACAACTATATCTTTTCTGGATTTATCAGTGTATTAAATCATAAAATACAATTATACAATTTATTTTACTGGGGCTTATTTTTTCTAAACTTATACAGGACATACAGATTTTCTAGTCAAGTAAGCTAACATTACTCCTCCATAATGTTTAAGATTATAAAAAACATAAATTTGTGTGAAATAAAATAGAATAATTATTTTGACAAACTTTTATATAAAGAATAATTAAGTTTTTAAAGTCTTCCAGTTTAAACAATTTTTGAGATCTTTGGGTAGCTTACAATCTTGAATTAATATTACATTATGCAAATGTATCAGTAATTATTGGATACGTAAATAATTTCTAAGATGCAATTCTGAGATTTTGATTATTAAATATCATATTTCTATGCTTTTGCTTATTTTTAAATATTCTGTAAATAATCTAAATCTTTGGATCATTTAATGAATGTGCTCATTTTGCCACTCTATGATGTAAAAGCGATGTGTATGTTTGTAGAAAGTTGTGTTATGTGTGTTCGTGAACTTTGCTAGTCTACTAAAATACTCCTTTATATTAAACAGTTTTCAGTTACCTACCTTCATCCAATTTTCTGTGTAAAGTAGAGGTTAACTACTTTGATTAAAAGTTATAACTACAGCTTGGGCAACATAACAAGACCCCATCTCTAAGAAAAAGAAAAAAATTAGCTGGGTGTGGTGCCTGTAGTTTGTTCTAGCTGCTCAGGAGGCTGAGGAGAGAGGATCGCTTGAGCCCAGGAGTTCAAGGCTATGGTGAGCTATGATTGCACTAGTGCACTCCAGCTTAGGTGACAGAGTGAGACCTTGTCTAAAAAAAATTATAATTAATATGGCTCATTGAGACTATACTGTGAACATTGGTGCTAGAGAAATATAATTATTTATGTGCCTTGTTTGTCAAGGAAAAAGAGAGTAGTTTTATCCTAATGGAGGTATTCTCAAACCCTTTGATCTCAGGATCCCTTCACATTTTTAAAACTTTTAAAGACAACTAAAGAGCTTTTGTTTAAGTAGGTTATATTTATCAGCATTTGCCATATTGGAAATGAAAATTAAGAAAGCTTTAAAGTATTTGATCCTTTTGAAAAACAGAGATGATGAACTGATTGCGTGCTAACCTAAATAACACATTTAATAAAAACAAATTATATTTTAAAAAATTAGTGAGGAGACTTGCATTGTTTTAAATTTTTGCAAATCTCTTTGAGACCTGGCTAATAGAACACAGCCAGAGTCTCATATCTCCTGCATTCAATCTGTGATATCATATATCATATGGGTTATAAAAAAACTTCATTGTACACTGGTGAGAAGACAAGTGAAAAAGGCAATTCTAAGGTGTCAATTTATTCTAGAATATGAAACATTTAAAATGAATTTGCCTTGGTTTATAATACCTGAGTCTGAAAAGAATATATGCAATGGGCTAAAATTTTGGCATAGTTTGCCTAGTTTTGATGGTCTTGCTTTCTTGGTTTACTGATTAATGCCTTTGTCTACAATAGGTGAGATTAAAAAAAAAAGTTCTGTGTATAGCAAAGTGTCTGTGTTTTACCAGAGTAACTTTCTGTGCTTTATATTAACTTATACGTCCTTTTTTTTTTTTTTTTTGAGATGGCATCTTGCTCTGTCACACAGGCTGGAGTACAATGGTGTGATCTCAGCTCACTGCAACCTCTGCCTCCCAGGTTCAAGCGATTCTCATGCCTCAGCCTCCCAAGTAGCTGGGATTACAGGCGCACACCACCACACCCAGCTAATTTCAGTATTTTTAGTAGAGATGGGGTTTCACCACGTTGGCCAGGCTGCTCTTGAACTCCTGACCTCAGGTGATGTGCCTGCCTCAGCCTCCCAAAGTGCTGGGATTACAGGCGGGGGCCACCACGCCTGGCCTTATATGTCCTTATTTAGGAAAAATAAGAACAAAGAGTCTGCATTTATGAAAGAGGAGGCTGCTTACAAGGCAGCCAGGTGAGGAGGATGGATGATATTTCTCAAACCACATCCCTGAAAATTTGGAGATGAGGGTTTTTAAGAATTGTCTGGTGGTCAGGGGGCTAGGGAATGGGTTCTACTGATTGGTTGGGTCAGGGATGAAATCACAGAGGTGTCAAAACTGTCTTCATGTGTTAAGTCAGCTCCTTGGTGGGGGTAACCAGTCCAGGTGGTGTCAGTTGGTCTACCAGAATGCCAAGTCTGAAAAATATCTCAAAGATCAGTCTTAGGTTTCACAATAGGGGTATTACCTATAAGAGCAATTGGAGAAGTTACCAATATTGTAACCACTGGTTATGTGACTCCTCCAGCAGTAAGCAATTATAAAAAGTGAGCTAAGAGACAATTATTGATTACTGTTTATGCATATATTTTAACAGAATTCAGGGTCCTACAGTAATCTTAACTTTGTAGGCTTTTATTAGTTTTATAAATGTGGTTTCAGACCCTAAACAGAGGGGTGAGTTTTGGGAAGGGACTGTTATCATCCTCACTTTAAAGTTAAATTATAAACTAAATTTCTCCCACAGTTAGCTTGGGCTATGCACAGAAATCAGCAAAGGCACTTAGCTTGTGAAGTTAGAAACAAGATGAAATCAGTTATGTCAGTTTTTCTAACTGCTATAATTTTGCCAAGCCAGTTTCAGATTGTTTACGTTTTTCTGGTTAACTCTTTCCCCTTTTGCCCTGCGAATACTTGCCCAGCAGCACTTGCAGCTGCAGTGTTTACCCCGAGATAACTTTGCCATTAAACATCTCACTTTTATTATTATTTTTGCATTGCTCTAGTATATCAACTTTAGAAACAAAAAACATCATCATTCTACTTACAGCATTCTGGTTTTTGTAGTGGCATTTCCATTTACAAAATATAGTAATTCTCCATTGCTGAAAATGTCAAATCCTAGAAAATGTAGCATTCCTATGCACGATGTTAACATCGTTCTTGAACAGTTATTGACCAAAGATTCATTTGATGAATTCAATTTTTCTGAAATAGACAATTCTGATGATTCAGATGATTCTGATGTTAGTTCTGTTTAGAAATAACTCCAAGATCAGTTTTTATATTTTATTTTCACATTAAAAATCAGACAGATTTGCTTCAGCCTCAGAGCATGTTTATATAAAATTAAATGAGCATTGGCAACAAGCTGCCCCCCACTTTTTAAAAAATGGCAAAAGGGTTAAAGGGGGAGATTAGCATTTTTCAAGGGGAAGTGTTTCCTTACAGAGGGGTTTTAACTAAACAAAAGGAGTATAGAACTTTTTTTGGTAGGGGGTAGTAGGGGGTTCCTGAATGGATGAAATTGTCTACTAGTTAAGAAAACATTTACCAATTCCCATAGTGTTTGTGCTCATGGTCATTCTTAGGATAATATACAACATCTAGGTCTAAGATTGGAAAGGGAAATATCATGTATTATTTTGAGTCTTTTGGCTGGGGGTATTAATAAAAATGTGATAAAATCAAGGTAAACTGAACAAAATCTTTACTCCCAAAGCTGATTCTTCCAGACAAGATACAAACAGAAATATTGGGATCCAGCAAAGAGTATACAGGTAGCCAAAGGAAACAGTAACTGAAAAGATTAATATAATTTACAGAAATGATCCTCAGAAGAATAAAGAGTTGATGGATTTGAACTTGTATTACCTTTTATAAAGAAAAAAAGGGAAAAGAAGAGCTAAAATAGGATCCAAGTTTGTTACCTTTGACACTCTAGCTAGAGAGTGTATAGGACTCTTGGGAATCTCTCCAGAGTAGATGGGAAGTCTTGGTGTGTCCCTACATAGATAGGAGAAATTTGGGTAACTGATGGTTTGTAATAGACATTTGTTGTTTTGTGCTGTCATCCTTCTGTTAACAGTGTCCTAACTTTTTTCAGAAAAAGCATCTTTTATCTCACTTCCAGTTCATATAGTTTATTAGTTTGGATTCCTTTAAGCAGAGCCTGAGATTAGAAGTTGGGTGTAGGGATTTAGTTGGGAGATGATATCAAGAAGCAGAAGTGAGGAAGTAGGGAGAGTATGAAACACATGAAACATGGAAAAGCCAATAGCCAATAGAGTGATTTATCAAGTTCATTATCACTGCGGCAAGTGGGGCTCAATTCTGTCAAAGATCCTATAGGAACTCATTAGAATGTTCCTGGGTATAACCTCTCTGAAGGTTGGGAGGCTACAGAATTATCTGCTATCTCCATCCCTACTTGGTTGAATATTGCCACTAGGGACATTAAATCCCCTGCTCTTTGGGCCTGTGCCCATGTAGAAGTTGAGGAAATTCCCATTGCTTTGGAAAGCCTTGAAGCAGAAAAGTGGAGAAACACAGGGCAGGTGCTTGAGTGTGGTGGGTTCAGTATGCACAGAAAATTCTATCACAGCTGATGCTGAAATCAGAGGTGGCACAAGGGGAAGTGACACAGGGTACCAAAGAGTCTGTTACAGTAGCTTAAGTGGTATTGAGTCCATTTCATGTTCAGGAGCGGGAATATGACTTAACTGGGAAATCAGAATGGTGCATTCCCTGGGGTGTTTGGTTTAAAAATGGGCATGCTACCCTATTTGGACTGATTAGAGTCAGGCCTAAGACTTTTGTTTGTCTACAATAAAAGAGATACTTTCTTATTTTCTGGGGCAGAAGCAATAATGACTAAGTCTGGAGATACAGACTGCCATCTTGCTACCATGTGGATTAGATCTCCGTGAAGAAAGTCAGCACGGAGGAAAGAAGAGTTGAGAAATGGAGGGAGAACAAGTCATATTGACATTATCTGAGTGTTGAATCCAGCAAAGCTTAATTCTCATTTACATAAGCCAAGAATTCCTCCTTCTTCAAACTTATCCTCCCTCACCCTAAGCCAGTTTTTTATAGCTTACAACAGAAAGAAACATGACAGACACAGAATCTCTTTCTAATTGGGTAAGGTCTTGGAGCTTAGATGGTCTCTCTTGGTAGAAGGAAGCCATCTTGCAGAGGGGCAGTTTTGGTACCTGAACTCCTTTGTTAATCAATGAGAGAGACAAGAATCTGCTGAATTATGAAATCTACTTCTGTCCATCTGCAAACATCACGACTTTCCCCTGCAGCTGTAACATCAGATCACTTGATTGTCATTTGCGTTTTTAGTTTCTGGTAACTTTATTGAGAATTGCCTATGCATGTAAAAAGTATTTTTGTTACATTTGCCTAGTGTTTTTAAGTGCTTATAGAAGAAGAGTTTTCTGTTTATCTACTTTGCTGGGACCACTCTTTATTAATTTATGTATTAACTCACTCTATAGCAGATGCCAATGATGGCTGCACTATATTCCCCTGGCTCCATAAATTCACCTACATCAGCAGACAGTTGTTGGCACTTGGTCTGTCGCTGTTTTGCTGCCTGAGGGCTTTCTCTGCCCTGTAGGCACTTGCTCCACTAAAAGCAGGGGCAACTCTACTTTCTCTGTACTGAGGTGGAATGATTTTTGAAGTTTATTTTATCTGATACTAACATAACTACTTCAGCCTTCTTATGGTTACTATTTGCATGGTATATCTTTCCCATCCATTTCCTTTCAACTTGTGCCTTTATATTGAAAGTGCATCTCTTGTAGATAGCATGTTGTTGCGTCTTGCTTTTTTAATTAATTTTACGATCTCTGACTTTCAATAGGAGTATTTAGTTCATTAAAATTTAATGTAGTTACTGATGTGGTTGGATTTAGAGCTATTATTTTATTACTTGTTTTCTGTTTGTTTCTGTTTTTATTCTTTCTTGTCTGCTTTCTTTTTGATTGTTTGATTGATTGATTGATTGATTATTGTTTAGCTATACCACTTCATGTTATTATTATTATTATTGTTATTATTATTTTTGGTGGCTGCTTCATGTAAAATGTAGAACCCATGCAACTTTTTTTTTTTTAACGGAGTCTGGCTCTGTAGCCCAGAATGGAGTGCAGTGTGGCGCAATCTCGGCTCACTGCAAGCTCCGCCTCCCGGGTTCACGCCATTCTCCTGCCTCAGCCTCCTGAGTAGCTGGGACTACAGGCGCCTGCCACCACGCCCGGCTAATTTTTTTGTATTTTTAGTAGAGACGGGGTTTCACCGTGTTAGCCAGGATGGTCTCGATCTCCTGACCTCGTGATCCGCCCACCTCGGCCTCCCAAAGTGCTGGGATTACAGGCGTCCATGCAACTTTATATATCAATTAACCGCCCCCTTTGGCCCTTTACGATATACAGTAGTCTCCCCCGTAACTTGCTGTTTCACTTGCTGCAGTTTCAGTTACCCACAGTCAATTGTAATCCACAAATATTAAATGGAAAATTCCAGAAATAAATAATTCATAAGCTCTAAATTATACACTGTTCTGAGTAGTGTGATGAAAGCCTTGTGCCATCCTACTCCATCCCACCCAGAACATGAATCATCCCTTTGTCCAGTGTATCTATGCTGTATGCTCTACTCACCTGTTATGGTTTTGCTGTGTCCACACCCAAATTTCATTTTGAATTCCCACGTGTTGTGGGAGGGACCCCGTGGGAGGTAATTGAGTCATGGGGGCAGGTCTTTCCTGTGCTGTTCTCGTGATAGTGAATAAGTCTCATGAGATCTGATGGTTTTATAAAGGGGAGCTTCCCTGAATAAGCTCTCTTCTCCTGTCTGCCGCCATGTGAAACGTGTCTTTCACCTTCCGCCATGATTGCCAGGCCTCCGCAGCCACGTGGAACTGTAAGTCCATTAAACTTCTTTCCTTTGTAAATTGCCCAGTTTGGGGTATGTCTTTATCAGCAGTGTGAAAAGGGACTAATACATCACTTATTAGTCACCTAGTAGCCATCTTGGTTATCAGATTGACTGTCATGGTATCATAGTGCTTGCTTCAGGTAACCCTTATTTTACTTAGTAATGGCCCCAAAGTGCAAGAGTAGTGATACTCGCAATTTGGATATGCCAAAGAGAAGCTATAAACTGCTTCCTTTAAGTGGAAAGGTGAAAGTTCCCAACTTACTAAGGAAAGAAAAAAAAAATCACATGCTGAGCTTGCTAAGATCTGTGGTAGGAACAAATCTTCTGTCTGTGAAATCGTGAATAAGGAAAAAGAAATTTATGCTAGTTTTGCTGTTGCACCTCACACTGCAGAAGTTATGGCCACAGTGCATGATGAGTGCTTGGTTAGGATGGAAAAGGCATTAAGTCTGTGAGTGAAAGACATGAATAGATATGTGTTTTGCTTGATGGCAATAGGGTTTGATACTATCTTGTTTTAGGCATCCACTGGAGGTCTTAGAACATATCCCCTGAGGATAAGCGGATACTACTGTAGATGTTATATTTTACAACTACATATATTAAAAACTTCACAAGACAATGTCATAATATTTGCTTTAAATAATGATATTTATCTTTTAAAGAGGAAAAAATGGTCTCTCATATTTACCTATATTAACCACTTCAAAAGCTCTTTATTTCTTTCTGAAGATCTCGGTTTCCATTTGGTTTCATTTTTCTTCCAGTCCAAAAAAAAAGGTTCTTTGACATTTCATATAGTGCAGTTCTCCTTATAGTATTCTACTGCATGGAAATGTCTTTATTTTGCCTTTGTACTTGAAAAGACATTTTCATTGGATATAGAATTCTGAGTTGACAGATTTTTTTTTTTCTTTCAGCACTTTAGAGATGTTTCACTGTCTTCTGATCACCATAGTTTCTGAGGAGGAAATCAGTATATATTAGAATAGTTGTCCCCATATAAGCGATATGCCATTTTTCTTTGGCTACTTTCAAGAAGATTTTTTCTTTATTGTTGCTTTTTGGCAGTTTGACTATGATGTGTCTAAGTGTGGTTTTCTGCAAATTTATCCTTCTGGGCAGCTTTTTTTTTTTTTTCTGAGACAGGGTCTCACTCCATCACCCAGACTGGAGTGTAGGATGCAATCTTGCCTCACTGCAACCTCCGCCTCCCAGGCTCAAGCAATTCTCCTGCTTCAGCCTCCCAAGTAGCTGGGATTACAGGCGCACGCCACTACCGCCCGGCTAATTTTTGTATTTTTAGTAGAGATGGGGTTTCACCATGTTTGCCAGGCTGGTTTCAAACTCCTGACCACAAATGATCCACCTGCCTCGGCCTCCCAAAGTGCTGGGATTACAGGCATGAGCCACTGCGCCCGGCCTTTATGGGCAGCTTGACTCTAAATAATGTCTTTCACCAAATTTCAAAATTTTGGGCCATTAAATTTCAAACATCCCCCTCCCCCCAGCTCCATTCTGTCTGTGTTTTCCTTCTAGGAATCTGATTACGTATGTGTTAGATCTTCTGTCATTGTCCCATAGATCTCCAAGACACTGATAGTTTTAAAAATTGTAAAAAACCTTTGTCCTTCAGACTGGATAATATCTGTTAATCTAAGTTTACAGATTCTTTCTTCTGTCATGTCCAGTTTGCTGTTAAGTCCATCTAGTTAGATTTTTATTTTCAAAATTCCGTCTTTTATTTCAAGAATTTTGATTCTTTTTTAAAGTTTCTATTTTTTGCTGATATTCTTTGCATTTTCACTAATATAAGCATATTTTGTTTCATTTCAGTGAACAGAATTATAAAATCTGCTTTAAAATTCATGTCTGCTAATTTTATCATCTAGATCACTTTGAAATTGATCTTTTTCCTTTTTTTTCTTGAGAGATAGGATCTCACTCTGCCACCCAAGGCTGGAGTACAGTGGTCTGATCATGGCTCCTTGTGGCCTCAACTTCTTGGGCTCAAGTGATCCTCCGTGTGCCTATTATCCGAGTAGCTGGGACAATAAACACATGACACCATACCTGGCTAATTTTAAAATTTTTTGTAGAGATGGGGTCCCACTATGTTACCTAGGCTTGTCTCAAATTCCTGGGCTCAAGTGATCCTCTCATCTTGGCCTCTCAAAGTTCTGGGATTATAGGCATGGGCCATTATGCTCACCTGAATTGATCTTGGCTCATTGTCTTTTCTCTTGAAAATGAACATTTTCCTTGTTCTTAATATGTTGGGCAATTTTGCATTGTGTTGTGGACTCTGTAGAATGTTTTGTAGTTAAGACTCTAGTTTCTACTGTATATCTCCAAAGAGTGTTAATATTTTAAGTGGAAAATTAACTTTGTCAAACTCATACTGTACATGCTTTCTCTTGGCCAGCAGCTGAAATCTCAGCTCATTCTTCTTGTCCTTAGCTGAGGTACTTAGAGTCTCTGCCTCATTCATGTATAGTTCAGGGACTTGGGTAGAGTTCATAAACAGAATTCAGGCCTCTCCCTTTCTGGCTCTCTTTTTTCTCAGTTTCCTTCCACACTTTCCAGGTTCTGTGGTCACTCTGAATTCCATTCTCTAATTCTTCAGGCCAGAAAGACTGCTTTCTATTAGAATTTTAGCCACCCTGTGCAGTGCTGACTTTAGCCTGCCCTCAGGCTAAAATCTGTAACAATGGGAAACTCATCCTCTTCTAGTCCTTCTTCCAAGTTTTAATTCTTACAGAATCTTCTAGCTTTTGTTCACTTTCCAGTGACTTCGGGTCATTTTTTTTTTGTTTATTTTACTTTATTTATTTTGTCCAGAGATTATAAGTAAATATGAGTTCTTATTTTTGAAAAGATTTGTCCTGATAGGTTCTTACTTGGCCATCTGAGACATATCTCGTATAGTATCTTAGTGGGCTTGAGCCCATTTCCCCACATTGTAACCTGATCATTTTGTTGACTTTTCTTATTCTCAGTCTCTCTTCCTCACATATGCTTCCTAAACTGCCTACATTTAAGAGTTTATCATGGTCCAATTTAATGGTGACATAAATTAAGATATACATTTATTAAATCATTTGTACAGTCAAATACATTATTTAGTTTAATCCTCCCAACAGGTCTAAAAAGTGTGCTTTGTGAGAAGAATTTAAATATTATCTCTATTTTACTGGGTTTCATTGTGATTGTATCTTGCATATGATACTAAGTTTAGTAAGTGGCAGAATCCAACTTTAAAACCAGATGTGTCTGATTCTAAAATCTTATAGTACTGTGTGTTTTGGGCTAGTTACTTTACGTTTTTTATCCTTGTTTTCACATATGTAAAATGGGGATGATATAGCAATGAAATATAGAATTATATGTCAGTTAAATGAGATATTGTGAATACATGATATAGTGCAAGCAAAATAGTGGGTATTTATGTTAGCTTTCATTGTATAACAACCTCGAATTCTCAGTGGTTTACAAGAATAAATATTTATTTCTTGTCTCCGGTTCATGTTGTCAACTACTGGTTGGATGCTATGAATCTATGCAGACTGCAGGCTGAGTCTGCTCCATATATCTCTTTATTTTGGAACATGAACTAAAGGAGAGCCTCATGTGCAACATGCCTTTCTTATGGCAGAGGGCACAGGAACTAGAGTACTTTTGGAGTCTTGTAATCTCTCTAAAAGGCTGTGTTCAGAAATGATATACAGCAAATATTCCATTGGTCAAAGCAATTCACGTGTCCAAGCCCCAAATCAGTGGGCTGGGGAGATATATTTTATTCGCAAAGGAGAGAATGAATAATTGCAAACAATAACATAATCTACCACAGATATAATCATGATGTTTTGCTTCTACAATACCACAGTTACTATTTTCCAATAACTGGAGTAGAAGGTGGATCATATAAAGGATATGGCTACTTGAAATGGCAAAAGTACAAAGGAGTATTTTATTACATGCCAAGATAAGAGTTCAGATAAGAGCTGCTATGGGCATTTAGAAAAAGTTAGTGTGAGACACAAGGACTAGGAAAAGTCTCATGAATGAGAGATGGCTTGATCTGGGTCTTGAGAGATGATTCGAATTTAAATAAAAGTCATTTGAAGCAGCTATAGCAAAATGAGCAAAGGTACAGAGTTGGATTAATTTGATCCTGTTACTGGGGTGATTTTGCAGGGAGGATCATTGGAAGCAGGCTGGAGAGACTGAGTATCAGGCAGGAGATAAAAAGGAGACCTTAACAAATTTTAAACAAGATTCAGAATTGAAAAGTTATGTTTTAGGAAGATTGTCCTGGCAATTCTGTAGGAGGGAAGATGGGCGGCAGGGAGTATTTCTCCAGTGTTATACACAACAACCATTCTTCTTTTATGTAAGTTGTACACTGGCTCTGTGAGACGAGCATATCACAAAAATGTGGTGAGCATGACAAATATTTCCTCAATGCATACTTGACTCCCACTGGTAAGAAAACTTAAATTGTCTTACTTGTTTTTCTCAAAATCTCCTGTGTGACTAAATAAAGAGCATGCTTTGGTAGGAGACAATACTTCCCACACAGAAACATAATTAACGCAACATATCAGATAGGCTGGATGGTCAATAAAACATTGCAAACTGGAGGAAAATATTTTTGCACTATCATTTTTTATTTTGCTTTTGAACTAATCAAGGAAAGACAATTTGAACACAATTTTCTTTTGTGCACTTAAAAGTAGAGAAAAGATTTCTAAAATTTTCCATCTTTGAATTTTTTTAGCAAAATACAATGCCCAGAAGCTTTTGGAAGGCAGTGACAGTGGCTGTGGTAAGAATTTCCATCCATTATTTTATCCCATTATTTCTCTGATTTTTTATTGTTACTGGTTTTGGTTCATTAATGACCTGTGATAAATATTTATTATGCAGTGCTGCTCTATTTTGGATTTGAAAATTAGTAACATAAGTTTGAATGAGATTATTTGATTTTCAGAATTGTATTTATGACTTAGCTAAGTGGAAAAACGCTCAACAGTAATGTATGCGTTTATCAACCCTTAAATCCATCACCTAAAAAATTAAGATTTTTTTTCAGATCTATTGGGCCATCGTTATTTATGTCATGAAGACTATATTGCTTCATAATTAATATGATATTGAAACTAGATATCAGAGGATGAAAAGCACTTAAAAATATATGTAGATTAACATCTGGAATCTTGGAGAGTGAAACTGAGGAAGAGAGAAGGGACTGAATATTTATTTACCTTTTCTTGCATGCCAGACACTGTAAAGTGCTATACTCACTTGTTAGAATAACCATTCAATGCAGTTGTTGCTGTTATTATCCTCATCTCGCATATGAGGAAACTTAGGCTCTCCAAGGTGAAGAAAGCTACTCAAGGCCTCATAGTTAATAGTGGGTAAAGCTGGTGTTCAACCTAGATGGGTTTGACTCTAATATCCAATCCCCTTCCATTACATAATGTTGTCTCTCCACATTGCTTTGTTCTCATATTTCCTAATCCTTTGTCAAAGGGAGCTGGATTCCATGTTGAACCTAGAATTTCTGTTTTAGTTAATGGATGGTCTATTTATTAGTGGTCCATGATTTTCAGAAGTTCAAATTTTAAAAAAATTAGTACTATAAACAAGGAAATTAAATTTATAATTTGGTGCTTAAAATATATACTTATATAAAAACAATTATATTACAATAATAATAAAAACAAAAAATATTCAAATATCACCATAAATCATCTCTTAGTTTTCCATGTTGTCTTTTAGTTTTTGACCATGTGCACACACAATTTGGTAAGAGTTATGTTCCTTAATTAAACATTTTAGTAACTATACACTATTTCACTAGGTAGACATAACATCGTTGATTAAGTTATTCCTGTAATGTTTGAAACTTAAGTTGTTTTCAATTTTCTGCTACACTGTAATAAACATTTAAATTCATGTAGTGCTTTTCTTATTTTATATAATTTCTGTGGAATAAATTTCTGGTAGATATTGGGTCAAAGAGCAGCAAAATAAAAAATTAATACAAAATGTTCTACTTACAATTTTTAAGCTTAATGAAATAGAAAGTATTATCATATTGAAATGCTGTTGTGTCAGGGGTTCCCAGTACAACTCTCAGGCTTGATGATTCTCTAGAAGGACTCATGGAACTCAGAAAAGCTATTACAGTCATGATTATGTTTTATTACAGTGAAAGAGTGTAGATTAAAATGAGCAGTGGGAAAAGGTGCATAGCTGAAACCTAGGAGAAACCAGGAACAAGCTTCCCGATGTTGTCTAGCAGTGAAGTTGCAGGGGGGATGCGCTTAATTCGCTCAGTAATGACCTGTGACAATATGTGTGGAGTATTGTGAACCAGAGAAGTTCCCTTGAGGCTTAGTATCCAGGCCTTTTTGGGGGGGTCAGTCACATAGGTATGTAGTGCCCGTGTCATTGACCTTAGCTACTCAATCTCCAGCCCCCTAAAGGCTGGAGGCATGCAATGGCTCCAGTACAGAATGGTTCAAGGTATGAGGCATGCAAAAGCATTCTTATCAGACAGGATATTGCAAGGACTCAGAAGTTCTCTCCCAGGACCATGTCAAGAGCCATTCCTTTTTTTGGATTGTGCAGTTTCATCAGCCAAAGCCTGTTGAGCTAACTCCTTATTACACATTGGTGTAGAAATAGTTCAAGATAGATTGAAAAATCATGATGTCACAATGTTTAAAAAGGCTTGGAAGATTAATTAGTTCAAACTTTACTTTTTTATAGCCTGAGTAACTGTGGCTCAGAGCAGCTAAATTATTACCCAATCACACAGCTAGTTAGTGATAGACAAAATGCATGAGGATTAAGTGGAAGGTTTTCAATGACTTTCCACTTAAAGTCATTGTGTAGGTTTACTGTTAAAATCTTTTTTCCTATTAAAATGCTACCTTATTTGTTCTCAGCTTTTTAGAATGTAGAAATACCACCTATAATGCATGCTTAAAATGCAGATACCCGTGGCTCAACTTCAGAGATTCTTATTTGGTAAATTTAGGTGTGATGTAGGAATTTGCAGTTTTTAACAAAGTTACCCATGTGATTTCTGATACTGGTCAGCTGAGGACCACACTTTGAAAAACATTGTTACGCACTGATGACTGATAAATCTTCCTACAACCCAGATTAAATTATGCCATTGTGTTTTTAAAAGAAAAGTCATTGGCTCTTCACTTTCTGCCTAATTAAGTACCACTTTCTTCGGCCCATCATTTCACTAACTTCCACATTCTAGCCCCAAGTACCTTTCCTCTCGCTATTCCCTAAAGCCCCCAGCAGAATTGACTTTGTGCACTTCCCTGAATGGTTTGTGTGTATTTTTACTCTTATAATTTGTTCCTATTGTAACTTTAATGGTTGCTTCTTGTTTTTGTCTGCCTAGCTTTTTTTCCCCACTCCTTTCTTCTCTGGGAATCTGCCTCTGTCTCACTCCATGTGGTTCTGGGCTGAGTGGGTATGTAGGAGATGGAAAGATTCTCTCAGGCTAGTAATATTTGGACTCATGGAACATGCATGGTTTAAATTAGCATTTGGAGGATGAATACGACTTTGAGAGGAGGAAGACATAGTGAGTTGTGGCTGATGGATGGGAAGGAGTATGTGGTGCAAAATGAAGAAATGTACTTTCAGGCCAGTTGTGGTGTAGGTACTTAGAAATTTTGGTCAGATGAGATGGGTCAGGAGAAAGATTGGAGCTTCAGAAATAGAAAGCATTAATGTGAAAAGATGGTGTGTCCTATATTTTCTATTAAAATTTCTGATTTGCAAATGAGAAAGATGAAAACCTGTTATTCAACAGAAGGAATTCTGCAAACTATGATTTTGAGCACTGGAGTGCTCGTCACCTCTGGATCCTGACTTTGCTTGCCACCTCCTTTATAGTCCTGATGATCCTCATTTTCTTTTTCATGGGCAGAGATAAGAGTTTATTGGTGCCTTCTATTATTCTTCCAATGAATTGATACGGTGTAAACTTTATATACTGTTCCCCTAGGGACCTTTTTAAAATGTCATTTAAAAAATCACATTGAATATTGACTGTTTCTTTCTTGTTCTCTTGACTTAACAATTTTCTTGCTGATTTGGGGGAGGATACAAGAAAGTATGGAGAACAAAGAAAGTGAATATTTAAAAAATGTTTTCTTCCACTCAGAATGGGACAATTTTCTCCAATGGCTCAAAGAAGACATTAAACATCTAATACCTGGTTTTCTAATTCCAAATCTCATGCTTCTTCCAAGAGGGGAGAGTGATTAATGGTACTCAATTGGGAGGTTAAAACATGGTATGTTGTTAAAAATAACCAATACTACTATTTTTTTGCCTTTCAATTTTTGCATTATGAGAATATTTGACCATAATAAAACAGAGCTATTTGTGTTTCAAAAAATGGATGTTTTGTGTTGCGAGGTTTGGGATTCTACAGTCTCTGAGTAGGTGATCTATTTGTCTGGCAAATAATGTCTTCTTTTAATTTGGCATTTGGAGTGCCAGGCTGGTGCAAGGATATTCTCATGTCAGACTATCAGACTAAAATTATGCTGTGTGGAGAAAGAGAGCCACCAGGTAGCGCTCAAGTACTATTCATCAATGTTAGAACATGCCTATGCGGTCAGGTTAGTGTATGATGAAGCAACCAATTTTGCTGAAAAAATAAAAGTACTTAATTTTAAGAACTTTTTCTCATATATGGATGAATTCTAATATAGAACCACAAACTCTGTTATTAAAATCCATTGAAACTAAGATAAAATTTTATTGCTTATCTGCTATGAATACATAGTTTTCTCTTGCACACTGCAAAACAAGATAGGAATTCATAATTATCTTATTGACCAGGTGCTTGAAAATGTATATCAGTAAATAGTGCCTAAAAATCTGTCAGAAAAATGGCCAGAACCCCCATGCAAAGAGGAAAAAGTTTGCATACAGGGTTACTGCGCTGTGAGATGCACTTCTCCCTGGGATTTCTCTGGAGGGGCCTCCTCTTCACCCCAGAGGATGTCTGACTTTGCAAATCCCTTCCAAAAATATGGAAAATGATAAACATTCATACCAATTTTCTAAAAAGATTATATTCTTATTACTAAAGTTAATTTTTCTGAGTACTTTAATATAGCATTTGAATATACTGAAGAAAAATGTATAGTTTCTGTGTGTAATTAAAACTTCTTAGATCTATGCTGAATTAATTCTATTACAGAAAATACCTAACATGGTGATTTGAAAGCATAAAATCAAAATATGTTTGTTATTTTAATGTTAGTTTTATGCTTTTATTATGTGAAATTCTAAACATATGCAAAAGAAAAGAGAATAATACAGCTGATCCTTTGACAATGGGGGTTTGAACTGCATGGGTCCACTTATACAGGAATTGTTTCGATTAAACACATATCTCAATGGATGGAAAATGTGCCTATGTGGGGTGACTTTTTGCTTACAGGGGGTCCACAGGGCTGACTGTGGGTCTTGAGTATATGTGGATTTTGGTATACTCAACAGTCCTAGAGCCAATCCCCTGCATATACATGTACTCATCACTCAACTTCAGTAATTACCAATATTCTGCATCACTGTTTCATCTGTACTGTTCAAGCTTATTTTTTCTTAAGTATTTGAAGTACTTTTAAGTAACAAGAGATCATATCATTTTACCTGTAAATATTTAAGTTTGTATTGCCAATAGATGAGAACTTCAAAAAAACAAACCCACATAATCACAATACTGCTATTCCATTACCCAAGCACTTGATATGTAACTTTGTTTTAAAGCTCAATCAGGCAGTATGCCATCCTCAGTGAGAAAATATTTGTCTTGAGAGTTTGAAATAAGAATATGCTGTAGAATGTTGAATAAATATTGTTTTTAAAAAATAGGTGTCCAGGCGTGGTGGTTCATGCCTGTAATCCCAGCACTTTGGGAGGCTAAGGCAGGCAGATCACCTGAGGTCAGGAGTTTGAGACCAGCCTGGACAACATGGTGAAACCTTGTCTCTACTAAAAATATAAAAATTAGCCAGGCATGGTTGCGCACACCTATAGTTCCAGCTACTTGGGAGGCTGAAGCAGGAGAATCGCTTGAACCTGGGAGGCGGAGTTTGCAGTGAGCCAAGATCATGCCACTGCACTTTAGCCTGGGCGACAGAGTGAGACTCTGTCTCAAAAAAAAAAAAAAAAAAAGTAAAAGATTTTTAAGATAGAATGTATTATATATATTCTACATTTCATTATTTAATTAAGCCTTCTGTATCTCATGTGTGGATCATTGGACAAATGAAAAGCCAAATACATTTCTTGAGATAGGTGAGGTCTTAACTTAGATAAGTGCATATTTCCAACGTGCATACTTCTGTTTATAAGTTAGATAAGTGCATAGCCCTAATGTGCATGTTTCTGTTTTATTGCCGTTGTCGGAATAAAAATCATGAATATGGCTACATTAGCTAAACTCTGCCTGCTGTGAGACTTAAGACTTTTTGATGTGCAGCTCTGTTTATTTTGGCTTGCTTTCTTTTTCAGACTTTATGGGATGTAACGTTCCCTATAAAAGTCTGACATCAATAAGGATAGGAACTGACTCATTACATTTTCTGAAGATAATCAGAGTTTTTAGGCTTTTAGTATTCTCCTCCATGCCCATCCATATTGACAGATTGCTTCAGCCAAGGCAGGCGTGACCACAGAGTTCGTTTGCGTCAAATAGCCAAAGCTTAAGATCATGCCGCAGAGTTCAGCTAAGACCAAGAGTGGAATGCAATTGCCTAGCCTGAATGCGAGTGATATTGCATATCCTTTTAGGAATGTAATGTTTAGATTATATCTAGTGGCAGTGAAGAGTAAACAGACAGCTTTTTTCCTGTAAGACCTTGTAATACTTCCATATTATTTACAACATCATTATTTTAACCCAGTGTATTGCTTGTGTGTGACAACTTTGAAGGATTTTTCCTACCAGACTATTAACTTAAAATATAAAAGAATGCATGGAAAAAATTGCTTATTGGATTAAATTGCTAATCCAATAAGGATAAAGATTTTGACTATCCTGTCTGTATGCCTGCTTTTCTTTATAAAGAATTAAAAAGCATAGGACAAGTAACTTTGTTGCATCAAATATCTCTGAATTTTATCTATTAACTAATTTATGAAATACTTAAACCAAACTTCTATTAGGTAGATAGATTGAATTCTTTGTTCAAATTCAGAAATTCCCCAGCACTTTAAACCTTATGAATTATTTATACTTTGATAAGTATTCACCTATTTTTTTTTCTCCATGCAAGTCTTGATATGGAAGTGAGTAGAGCTGGGTTCTCATCTGAAATTATATAAATATAAAATGTACATATATACACATACAGGCCATCTTAAAAAGCAGATTTATTCAACAGAGTTAGTTCCAGTTAGGTTTTGACTAACGAATCTAAATAATACTAATCAAATTTGTATTAGCAGATGGCCTTAATGTGTCTTTTTTTGCCTGTTCAGGCATAAAAAATGTTCTGCTTAACAAAAAGTATTATCAGAGGTATTTTATTTTGTATAAAACATTATAGGCTAATGTAGAGTTGATTGATTTTATCCAATTTCCCTGAAATGTATCTTCGAATCAAAAAACTTCCAACATAACCATCTACTGAAAATTCCAACGGTAGAAAATGGAAAACTTCCACCTCTGTTAAAAGGATCTACTTTTCTCAAAGATGCAGAAACTTCAGAGTGAGATAGTACTGGGTATGCATTCTAGTTCTGACACTGACCTTGGTTAAGCTACTTACTTTCTCAGAAATCCAATTTCCTCATCCATTAAAAGAGCTTAATACTACCTAATAATAATGGCTATACTGTTTTTTTTGTTTGTTTGTTTGTTTTTTGAGACAGGGTTTCACTGTTACCCAGGCTGGAGTGCAGTGGCATGATCTTGGCTCACTGTCATCTCGACCTCCTGGGCTCAGGTAATCCTCCCACCTCAGCCTCCTGAGTAGCTGGGACCACAGGTGTGCACAACCACACCTGGCTAATCTTATTTTATTTTATTTTTTTTGAGAGGGAGTCTCGCTGTCTCACCTGGCTGGAGTGCAGTGGTATGATCTTGGCTCACTGCAACCTCTGCCTCCACCCGGCTAATTTTTGTATTTTTTTGTAGAGATGGGGTCTTGCCATATTGCCCAGGCTGGTCTTGAAATAACAATACCTTTTAATAACAAGTAATTTAATTTTTTATTTTAATAGCTATATTTTATTGAACCCTGCTCAAACATTGTGCTACTGCAGAAGACATGTTAGTGCCCATTCCACTTTCTTTGGGCCTTTCATGGTGCTCCAGTGAAACCCTAACTGCCAGTATGTGCGTCTCTGTGCCTCAGTGTTTTCCTTCCAGCTCTGAGTAGATATGGACTAAAGTGCTAAGTAATTCATATCCCCAGGAGCAGCCCTCAACTAATGACCTCACCCCTTTGTTGGTGCATAAATATCACAGGTACCTCAACCCTTGGGTGGAATAATTTCTAAGGTGTATTCTTTGCACCACTTTCCCAAAGTTTTCTTACAAAATTAAGCTCCAATTGCCCCTTGTGGTAGCTGCTTTACCCATGTCCTCTTTATTGGTTCTGTTGCTCAATTAGTTCTTCTGCTTCTTTAACATATTCTCTGAAATACCCAAATTTACTAACTTCAAATTTTTGCATTGTGGTCTGCTTCTGGGAAAACTCAAATTAAGACAGCCAGCTACTTTATATTTCACCATATCAGTTTAAAACCATTCTCCCGGCCAGGCACAGTGGGTCATGCCTGCAATCCCAGCACTTTGGGAGGACAAGGAAGGCAGATCACTTAATCCCAGAACTTTGGGAGGCTGAGGAAGGCGGATCACTTGAGTTCAAGACCAGCCTGGGCAACAAGGCCATATCTAATTGCAAGGGACTTTAGGAAATGCCTGCTACCTGGGTAATCAGGTACCTAACAATAATTCTATTATTATAGGAAAAGGGAAGATGGGTTTTTGTAGACACCAGCACTCTCTACCACATCTTTGTAGTAGAGTATGTATTTTTGGCTCCTTGTGAACCTCACTAACTGCAGACAAGGGGACAGAATATGAAACTATCAATCTGTCTGGCATCTTTTATGCAAATCAAGTCACAGAGCTTTTACATACTAATGATAATATCTTGGATTTCATCTCATCTCTTTTTTTTACCCAACCATATACTTACCTAGAAAAATATACCTTCTCCCCTCATAGTTTTATACATTTGTATACAACATCTTGATTTATATATTGATTTATCAGTAATGAATATTTAGATAGAGCCTTGCCTAATCTCTTGTGTATGTCTATTCCACTTTTTACTGAATAACTTCTATTGCTTCATTGGTTGGAAAAAGAGAAGTGAAATGGGAATGAATGAAAGTCATTGCAGGGAGTCTCACATTTCCATACATAAAAACTTCCTAAAAAACAATTTTAGAAAGTAAAATGTTAGAAAGTTGCTGGTGTGCTGATATCTGTTCTCAGGCATGTAAGAAATAGTGTATCATCTCTAAGTATATTTCAAGCAAATACTATACTTATTTATGTATTTATTTTTGTGTTTAGGCAAAGCAGATGGTAATTAATGACTTTCAAAAGTAGGAGGCCTAGGGCCAGGGGCCTCTGTTGCCTGTTCTTTGCCTTAAGGATGGTCCACATTCCTGGGGGTCTGTTACTCCTCTGTACCTACCTGGGAAGATTGTTGTGCAGTCAGTACTATTTTACTCAAGTATCAGGTCTCAATAAGTTTCCAGAGCAGGAATGAGGGAAGAGGTCTTTTGTCATCCAACTATTATACCACTATTTGGTGCACGTGCAACTCGTGGTAAGGCTCCCCATATACTATCTGCTTGAGGCTTATTTGGAAATAAAGAAAGGAGAGGATGTTGGGGTAGGAGGGTAAGTTGTGTTAGGGGCACCATGGGAAAAAGCAGGTTTTTACCCATAGTTTCTGGGTGGGGGTATGGGGAGCTCAAGAGAGGATCAGAGAGGTAGGGCCTAGGTTTGCTACAGTGGACTTGTGATGGTTAATTTTGTCACTTGACTGGGCTGAAGAATGCCCAGATAGCTGGTAAAACATTATTTTTGGGTGTGTCTGTGAGACTGTTTCTGGAAGAGATTAGCATTTGAATTGGTAGACTGAACATAAGAAGGTCGTCCTCACCAATTAGATGATGGGTGGGCATCATTTAATTCGTTGAGGGCCCAAACAGAACAATAAGGCCAAGGAAGGATGAATTTACTCTCTCTCTGTTTGAGCTGGAACATCTGTCCTCTCCTGCTCTTGGTCATTTGCAGTCTTGGTTCCTGGGCCTTCAGACTTCAACTGGGACTTGAGATACCACCCTTTCACTCCACAGTACCCTTCTGCCCCCATTCTTAGGCCTTCAGAGTCAGACTGAATTACAACACTGGCTTTTCTGGTTCTCCACCTTGCAGGTGGCAGACTGTGGAACTTCTTGGCCTCCATAATTGCATGAGTCCTTTTCTATTTTATATATATCCTATTGGTTCCATTTCTTTAGAGAACTCTGACTAATACAGATTTTGGTACCAAAAGTGGTTCCAGAGGAAGAGAATTTTAAGAATAAATTTTCTGGGTAGGTCGAGGACTTCTAGAATTGGCTTTCTAACCTGATTAAAATTGCTAATACTTGATTTCCAGTCGTAAAGAGAACACTTATGGTTCCATGGCATGAACTGTTAATAGAGCTTTGCAAAATATCTGCATTGCTTATTCTTAATCAACCAATTATAAGAAGCAGGGTGATAAGTGACTATATAGTACTTTAAAACATTTTTTTGTAAATTAAAAAATATAGTGACATTAATTGGTTGCTCCTAATGTCTCTGGACAAAGTGGTGAAAGAACAGGGTGAGCTCAGAGATTTGAATTCCCAGCTGATGCACAGCATAAATGACCTAAAAGCTAAGTATGCCCTGAAAGAGAGCCTTATTTCCTGTAGCTGCAGGGCTGGAATTGCTGAAAATCAATGATAGAACGTCATCCTTCCATTGGCTGAATTACAATGCAAGTGGAATTCCCACCTTCACAGGGTGTCTAATGTTGAAGTGAGGGCATTAATTGGGAAAGAATAGGATTCCATAAGTGGAGATGGGCATGTGTGGGAAGATCTTGATGAAGCTGGGGACACTGAGTCTCTAAATTCTGATGAGTCTAGTTTGCCAGTGGAAGAGGTTGCCCCATCCCCGGTGGAAGTAGCTTCTCCACCCATAGTAGTGTCAGCCTTTCCACTGCCATCTGAGGGGATTAACCCTGTTAACAACTCAGCTAACAACTCATGAAAGGTGAGAGAAAATCTTGCCTGAGGAAATGGTAATGGCTTCCCTAAAGCAGTTGCCACACAAAACAATGTTGATTCTCCTCAGTACCACTCCCCACCGCCAACCACTCTTTGCTTCTAGATTTATTACCAAGAAGTGAAGTGACCTGCATAAGATATTTCTATGTAAGTTTATTAAACTCAAGCCCTAGAAGGCCCTTGAAGGTGAGGTACAAAGTGTGACCCATGAGGAAGTACACTACACTCCAATAAAACTACTTGACTTTTCTAATTTATATAAGCAGAAATCCAGGGAAAATCTGTGGGAATTGATATTAAAGGTGTGAAATAATGGTGGAAAAAACATAAAGTTGGATCAGGCCAAATTTATTTATATTGGCCCTCTAAGCAGAGATTCTACATTTATGTTGCAGCTTGGTGAGTTAGAAAGATCTCTAACCGTTTGTTTGTTTGTTTGGCTGAAACATGGACCAAAAGGTAACTCACTGTGAGGAAATTGATATGCCTGACCACCCTTGGTTTAATGTAAAGGAAGGGATTCAAAGACTTAGGGAGATGGGAATGTTAGAGTGGATTTGTCATTTGAGACCTATTCACCCACACTAGGAGGTCCAGAAGACATATTTTTCACCAATACTTTGAAAAAATAAATTTGGCAAGGGACCACCAGCATCCTTGAAGAGCTCAGTGAAATCTGGCCTCTTCTCTGTAGGCCAGATTTTACAGAGGAAACCATAGTCGCTCAATTGGAAATGCCAAATGCAATTGGCGTAGTTGGATCCTGGAGTGAGAGGGGCCAAGTGATGGCGCTCAATTGCCAAAGACAAGGTGGATATAGTTAGTGTAATGAACAGAAGAGTCAAAGCAACAATCGGAACCCTCTGACTTGTTTAGACATAGGGTGTCGGCTAGTTAATCATGGTGTTTCTAGAAGTGAAATAGATAGGAAGCTTACTAAATTCTTACTTTATCCATATAAGCAGAAAAGTTCCAGGTCAAGTGAACAAAGTCTAATCATAAAAACAGAGAATCATGACTCCCTAATCAATTCCCAGATGATGGGGTTCAGGACTCACTACCCCAAAATGTAGCTGTAGGAAATCAGAGTATGCCACCCCAAATGTGCCTCTTTGGCATAAGGACTATTTTAAGCTGTCTCTTGAGAAACTGCAGATATAGAAGAAGCCTTGAAAACAGAGTAGAAGTTATCATTTTCTAAGACAAATTTATATCCACAAAGAGAATCTCCATATATAAAAGTGTTTCCTCTGCACCAGAAGGAGAGGCATGACTAAATAAAAACTCTTAATGGAGAAGGCATTGACTTAAATCTGGAAAACAAATCTTAACCTTGTTTACTATACTTGTTGTAACCTTGTTGTAACCAGCCTTTCCCCACACTCTTATTTTTTTGTTTCAGCAAATGATGATATTTACGTCTGAAGTTTAAACTACTTCTTTGAGATCTACTCTGAGGATTTACTCATGCAGCTGGGTTATCTCCCATGTATACAGAAGGTATACATGTTATTAAACTTCTTTTTGTTTTGTTTTTCACTTGTTAATCTGTTTTTTTTTTTGTTGTTGTTGTTATGGAGAGACCCAGCTAACAACTCATGAAAGGTGAGAGAAAATTATTTTTCCTTTCCTGCACAGACTTGAGCCAGTTTACAGATCCAAAACCTTTTGAATGAAAGGCAGGCTGGATCCCTTGAGGAAGGATCCTGGCACACCACTAAAAATTTATAGCCTTAATGTTTCTCTCAGCCTTCCCCAAAGAGACCTATGGCCTTTTACCAGGGTAACTGTGCATTGGGGAAAGGAAATAATCAGACATTTTGGGGATTATTGGTCACTGTCTCTGAATTGACACTGATTACAGGCGATCCAAAACATCTCCGTGGCCCTCCAGTCAGAGTAGAGGCTTTTGGAAGTCAGATGATCAATGGAATTGTAGCTCAGGTCCATCTCACAGTGGGTCCTTCAACTCTTTCTGTGGTTATTTCCCCAGTTCCTAGCCTCTGGCAGAATCCCCACATCCATTCCCTGATCTGTGGAGTAAGGGCCATTATGATGGGAAAGACCATGTGAAAACCATTAGAACTGCCTCTACCTAGGAAAATAGTAAATCAAAGCAATACTGCATTCCTGGAGGGACTGCAGAGATTAGTGCCACCATGGACTTGAAAGATGCAGGGGTGATGATTCCCACCACATCCCCATTCAACATTTGTATTTGGCCTGTGCAGAAGACAGATGGATATTGGAGAATGACAGTAGACTATTGTAAGCTTAACCAGGTAGTGACTTTGATTACATCTGCTGTACCAGATGTGGTTTTATTGCTTAAGCAAATTAACACATCTCCTGGTATCTGGTATGCAGCTATTGATATGGTGAATGACTTTTTCTCCCTACCTGTCTACAAGACCCATTAGAAGAAGTTTGCTTTCAGCTGGCAAGGCCAACAATATACCTTGTATATCAGGGGTATATCAACTCTCCATGTCTATGGCATAATTTAGTTTTTTGGGATCTTGATGACCTTCCATAAGATATCACACTGGTTCATTACATTGATGACAGTATGCTAAATGGACTTAGTGAGTGAGAGATACTAACTACTCCAGATATATTTTTAAGACATTTGCATGTCAGAGGGTGGGAAATAAGTCTGACTAAAATTCAGGGCCTTTTACTTCAGTAAAATTTCTAGGGATCCAGTGGTGTGGGGTATATCAAGATATCCCTTTTAAGTTAAGGATAAGTTATTGCATCTGGCCCCTCCTACAATCAAGAAAGAGGCACAATACTTACTAGGCCTATTTGGACTTTAGAGGCAATATATTCCTCGTTTAGGTGTGTCACTCCAGCTCATTTACTAAATGGCTCTAACAGTTGCTAGTTTTGAGTGGACCTATAACAAGACAAGGCTCTGCAACAGGTCCAGGCTACTGTACAAGCTGTTCTGCTACTTGGGCCATATGATCCAGAAGATCCAATGGTGCTTGAAGTGTCAGTGGCAGATAAGAATGCTTTTTGGAGTCTTTGACAGGCTCCTATAGGTGAATCACAGTACAGGCCTTTAGGATTAGTTACCATCATCTGCAGGTAACTGCTCTTTTTGTGAGGGACAGTTTTTGCTGCTACTGGGCCTAGTAGAAACTGAATGCTTTCCCTTGGTCCACCAAGTTACCATGTGACCTGAGCTACCCATTATAAACTGGGTATTATCTGACACACCAAGCAATAAAGTTGGGCATGCACGGCAGCACTCCATCATAAAATGGAAGCAGGCCTTGGAGGTATAAGAAAGTTACATGAAGAAGTAGCCCAAATACCCATGGTCCCTACCCCTGCTACATTGCGTTCTCTCTGTGCACCTATGGCCACATGAGGAATTCTCTATGATGAATCAGTTGACCAAGAAAGAGAAGACTTGGGTCTGGTTTATAGATGGCTCTGCATGATGTGCAGGCACGGCCTGAAAGTGGAGAGCTGCAGCACTGCAGCCCCTCACTGCATATCCCTGAAGGAGAGTGGTGAAGGGAAATCCTGTCAGTGCAAAACTTTGGGCAATGCTCCTGGTTGTTTAGTTTGCTTGGAAGAAGAAATGGCCAGACCTGAGATTATATACCGATTTATGGGCTATACCCCGTGGTTTGGCTGAATGGTCAGGGAATTGGAAGGAACATGACTGGAAAATTGGCGACAAAAATATTTGGGGAAAAAGTATGTGGATAGACCTCTCTGAATGGGCCAAAAAAAAGTGAAAATATTGGTGTTTCATGTGAATGCTCACCAAAGGGTGATTTCAGTAGAGGATGATTTTGAAATCAAGTGGATAGGATGACCCATTCTGTGTAGATAACAGTCAACCTCTTTCCCCAGCCACCACTGTCATAATCCAATAGGCTCATGAACAGAGTGTTAAGAGTGGCAGGGTTGGAGGATAAGCATGGGCTCAGCAACATGGATTTCTATTCACCAATGCTAACATGCCTAAAGTCACTGTTCAGTGCCCAATCTGCAAGCAGCAGAGACCAATACTGAGACCATTGATATGGCACCATTCATTGGGATGATCAGCCAGATATCTGGTGGCAGGTTGATTACACTGAACTGCTTCTTTATTCAGCCTACCAATTCAAATGCTAATCTTTGGAATAGATACTCTGAATACAGATTTGCCTTCCCTGCATGAAATGCTTCTGCCAAAACTACTATCCACAGACTTACAGAATGCTTTATCCACTGTCATGGTATTCTATACTGCATTGCTTCTGATTAAGGTACACTTCTCGCAAAAGAAATGTGGCAATGGGCCTGTGGTAGAAGAATTCACTGATCTTACCATGTTCACCACCATCCTGAAGCTGCTGGCTTGATAGGACAATGGAATAGCTTTCTGAAGACCGAGTTACAGCACCAGCTAGAGGGCAAGATTCTCCAGGTTTTTATTATTATTATTATTATTATTAAGTATTTATTGATCATTCTTGGGTGTTTCTCGGAGAGGGGGATATGGCAGGGTCATAGGATAATAGTGGAGAGAAGGTCAGCAGATAAACACATGAACAAAGGTCTCTGGTTTTCCTAGGCAGAGGTCCCTGCGGCCTTCTGCAGTGTTTGTGTCCCTGGGTACTTGAGATTAGGGAGTGGTGATGACTCTTAAAGAGCATGCTGCCTTCAAGCATCTGTTTAACAAAGCACATCTTGCACCACCCTTAATCCATTTAACCCTGAGTTGACACAGCACATGTTTCAGAGAGCAGGGGGCTGGGGGAAAGGCCATAGATCAACAGCATCCCAAGGCAGAAGAATTTCTCCTAGTAGAGAACAAAATGGAGTCTCCTATGCCTACTTCTTTCTACACAGACACAGTAACAATCTGGTCTCTCTTTCTTTTCCCCACATTTCCCCCTTTTCTTTTCAACAAAACCGCCATCGTCCTCATGGCCCGTTCTCGATGGTCGCTGCCTCTTCGGAGCTGTTGGGTACACCTCCCAGACAGGGCGGCCGGGCAGAGGCGCTCCTCACCTCCCAGACAGGGCGGCCGGGCAGAGGCGCTCCTCACCTCCCAGACGGGGGTGGCCGGGCAGAGGCGCTCCTCACTTCCTCCCAGAGGGGGTGGCGGCCGGGCAGAGGCGCTCCTCACCTCCCAGACTGGGCTGCCGGGCAGAGGCGCTCCTCACTTCCTCCCAGACGGGGTGGCGACTGGGCAGAGGCGCTCCTCACTTCCCAGACGGGGCGGCCAGGTAGAGGCAGGCGCTCATCACTTCCCAGATGGGGCGGCCGGGCAGAGGTGCTTCTCACTTCCTCCCAGACGGGGTGGCGGCCAGGCAGAGGCGCTCCTCACCTCCCAGACGGGGCGGCCAGGCAGAGGTGCTCCTCATCTCCCAGATGGGGTGGCTGGGCAGAGGTGCTCCTCACTTCCTCCCAGACGGGGTGGCAGCAGGGCAGAGGCGCTCCTCACTTCCCAGACGGGGCGGCCAGGTAGAGGCAGGCGCTCATCACTTCCCAGATGGGGCGGCCGGGCAGAGGTGCTTCTCACTTCCTCCCAGACGGGGTGGCGGCCAGGCAGAGGCGCTCCTCACCTCCCAGACGGGGCGGCCAGGCAGAGGTGCTCCTCATCTCCCAGATGGGGTGGCTGGGCAGAGGTGCTCCTCACTTCCTCCCAGACGGGGTGGCAGCAGGGCAGAGGCGCTCCTCACTTCCCAGACGTTGGGCGGCCGGGCAGAGGCGCTCCTCACCTCCCAGATGGGGTGGCGGGGCAGAGGCGCTCCTCACTTCCCAGACGGGGCGGCCGGGCAGAGGCGCTCCTCACTTCGCAGACGGGGCGGCCGGGCAGAGGCGCTCCGCACTTCCTCCCAGACGGGGTGGCGGCCGGGCAGAGGCGCTCCTCACCTCCCAGACGGGGCGGCCGGGCAGAGGTGCTCCTCACCTCCCAGACGGGGCGGGGGGGCAGAGGCGCTCCTCACTTCCCAGACGGGGCGGCTGGGCAGAGGCGCTCCTCACTTCCTATACAGGATGGCGGCCGGGCAGAGGCGCTCCTCACTTCCTATAGGGGATGGCGGCCGGGCAGAGGCGCTCCTCACTTCCCAGACGGGGCGGCCGGGCAGAGGGGCTCCTCACATCCCAGACGATGGGCGTCCAGGCAGAGACACTCCTCACTTCCTAGACAGGGTGGCCGTGGGGCAGAGGCTGTAATCTTAGCACTTTGGGAGGCCAAGGCAGGCGGCTGGGAGGTGGAGGTTGTAGCGAGCCGAGATCAGGCCACTGCACTCCAGCCTGAGCAACATTGAGCATTGAGTGAGCGAGACTCCGTCTGCAATCCCAGCACCTTGGGAGGCCCAGGCGGGCAGATCACTCGGGGCCAGGAGCTGGAGACCAGCCCGGTCAACACGGCAAAACCCCATCTCAACCAAAAATACAAAAACCAGTCAGGCGTGGCAGCGCGCGCTTGCAATCCCAGGCACTCGGCAGGCTGAGGCAGGAGAATCACAGGAGCCTGAGGCAGGGAGGTTGCAGCGAGCTGAGATCACGGCAGTACAGTCCAGCTTCGGCAACAGAGGGAGACCAAAGAAAGGAGAAGAAAGGAGAGGGAGACCGAAGAAAGAGGAGGGGGAGGGGGAGGGGGAGGGGGAGGGAATTCTCCAGGTTTCTACGCTCTGAATCAGTGTTTAATATGTGGTGCTATTTCTCTGACAGCCATCATTCACAGGTTCAGAAATCAAGGGGTGGAAAAGGCCTGGCACCACTCATTATTATCTCTAGTGACCCACTGGCAAAATTTTTGTGTCCTCTTCCTAGGACTTTGTATTCTGCTGGCCTAGAGGTCATAGTTCCACAGGGTCTACCAGGTGATACAACAAAAATTTCATTGAACTAGAAGTTAAAACTGCCACCTGGCCATTTTGGGCTCCTCATGCTTCTGAGTCAACAGGCAAATAAGAGAGTTATGGTGTTGGCTGGGTAATTGATCTTGGACTATTAAGGTGCAATTGGGTTACTACTCTAAAATGGAGGTAAGGAAGAGTATATCTGGGATACAAGAGGTCCTTTAGAGTATCTCTTAGTATTTCCATGCCCTGTGATTAAGATCAATGGAAGGCTACAACACCACAATCAAGGCAGGCCTACAAATGGCCCAAACTCTCCAGAAATGAAGGTTTGGGTCATCCTGCCATGTTAAGAACTACAACCAGCTGAGGTGCTTGCTGAAAGCAAAAGGAATATAGAAGGGCACTAGAAGAAGACAGTCATAAACATCGGCTACAATAATATGACCAGTTACAGAAATGAGGACTAAAATTGTCATTAATATTTCCTCTGTATTTTGTTATGAATATATTTGTGTGTATATACACATATATTAAGTAAATATCTTATTTCCTCTCTTATTCCCTTATCATGTAACATAATATGTATTTACTTTACAGCAGTGTTTAAACAGTGTTTATTTTACATCATTGTATTTAAGTTATGGGATATCAGGAAAAAAGTAAAGACTAATCAAAGACTTTACCTCCTCTTCTGGGGAGTAAGTTAGTGTATTTTCAGTTGTGCCCAGAATAGTTGTGTCATGTTAGGTAGAATTATGACCTTGTTTTAGTCGTTATCTGGAAATTAAGTATGGTTTAGGGAAATGTGTTTGGGTGTCAGATTAACATGGGATGAACTTGTGAGGACCAATTTTATGTGTCAGCATGACTGGGCTAAGGGATGCCCAGATAGCTCATAAAACATTATTTCTAGGTGTGTCTGTGAGAGTGTTTCCAGAAGATATTAGCATTTGAGTCAGTAGACTAAGGAAGATGACCCTTAACCAATGTGAGTGGGCATCATTCAATCCATTGAGAACTCAAAACAAAAACATGGAGAAAGGGTGAATTCATCATCTCTCTGTTTGAGCTGGGACAAGTCAACTGTCTTCTGCCCTTGGACATCTACCCATTGGCACTCCTGGTTCTTGGGCTTTTGGACTCGGACTGGGATTCACACCATTGCTGCCCCATTCCTCTGGTTCTCAGAACTTTGGACTCAATACTGAATTACACCACCAGCTTTCCTGGTCCTACCCCTCACAGACAGCAGATTGTGGGATGTCTCAGCTTCCATAATTGTGTGAGCCAATTTCTATAATAAATCTTTCTCTCTCTTCCCCTTATCGATTCTGTTTCTCTAAAGAATCCTAACCTGGGACATATGTGACTTTTATCAGGCATGGGATGTAGGGAACTGCTGGAAGTGCTTCTAAATGCACAGGCAGTTCCCACAAACATGGCCAGTGTATGATACTCTACTTGCCATTCTGGTGGATAACAGGTCTTCTCTCCCAATGGCAATAGCTTCACATAGTACCACCTTGTGACAGCTTGAAATAACTTTTAGTTAAGTGAATTATAAACCTCTGATTTGGTCTCTGTGGTTTAAGGGAATTGACACATGATGTATCAAAGCATGAGATTTTTGGAATTTGAATGTATGAAACTTGAGGATTTCATAGATGTATTTATTTCATTTACCTACATAATTTCTGTCCCTGTAATCATGAATATTTGAGAATTAGCTAATCTATTCTTTAGGTATGTGGTGTACTCTTTGTCTAATATTTATCTATCTGCATTTCTGATTTACCTAGGCCCTTTCAAAAAGGGTATTTCTTCCTCACAGACTCCTGCATTAGAGAAGAATATTTATGATTCATTTTCCTAATACTGTTTTATGTTGTCTTAATTATAATTGTGTGTATTCTAATTGTTAGAATATACATGTCTATTCATTATAATTGTGTGCATTTATATCTATTTTATTAACTGATGAAATTGTTGAAGGGATGGACAAACTTATAATTCTTTTTATTCCTAAGAACAAGCTTAGTTTACTGTCGGTACTCAATGAATGTGTATTGCTAATTATATAATTTATAAAGCAGAGTATCTTCTTTATTTGGTTTCTTAAGCACCTTTTCATTCAGATGAAGTGCCTAGAGGTATTTTGGAGAACTATCCAGATTTCCATACAGTTTCTTTTTGCTAAGTCCCATCTAATCTGGATATGCAATAGGAAACTGCATTTCCTGGAATATTCAGTTGTATAACACAAACTCCAAAGAAATTGTCTTGGAAGTTCAGGGATTTAGGGTTTGGAGGGAGTAGCTTGACTTGATGAGTTAATAGAAATTCTTCCAAACTTGTAGACTTCAATGTTCTACTCCTTTCTAAATAATTTATTGGAGGTATAGAATTCTTCCCCTGGCCCCTCCAATGAGATACTGCCTTGCATATTTTGCTACTCTTTGAAGAACAGTTGTTCTCCAATGGTTCATTCTTAACATTTCAAAGAAACTTCAGATGTTTTCCTTAGGTTTATTAATCATGAAAGCACTGTAAAACTTTTCCAGGCAAACTCCATCTGGCCACTTCTTGTTTGGTCCTTCCATGATTCCAATTACTCAACATTTTTGTGTTTCTGTTTCTGTTTGGAAATTGCACATTAGTAAACAGAACTTTTTTTGGTTAGGATTATTCCAAATCAACCGAAATAACAATATACATTGAAACACTTTGTTGCCATTACCTGGCACTAAATAGAATAAATAGAACAACTAACCCGTTAGAATGCCCTTGTGAAACATCACAAGCTTTGGGGACCTCTCAATAATCCCTGCTCAATATTGGAAAGCCATTTAGTGCCACTCTAAAACATTAAGACTTGCAGTTTAGGTTTGAGACACTTGAGTAAGCAAGGCCCTAAGTGGAAACTTGATATATAATACTTTTTGGCCTTTCAAAGATAAAATCACAGAACCATAGAATATTTAGAACAAGATCTTAGATCTAAAAACAGCTGACCCTTGACCTCTGAAGATCTAATCATTCTGACAGGATATTTCATAAAGAGCATAAGTTTAATTGCCTTATCAAGTCTGGGTTAAGAAGTTTAATTTTGAATGACATTAAATACTTTTCTCACTGTAGACAACATGAGTAAGAATGAATAGCCTTCTATATGTTACAGTTACTTTAATTTGCAAGTATTAAACCAATGCACTTTATTTCTACCTTTTCCCTTAAATCATTTTTCCTTTGTAATCTTCTCCTTCTAAAGCTGGGCCTTGAGGGTTGCAGGTCCAGGATAAGAAGATAGGTACTAGACTTTAAGAAGACAGTAGGGTTCAAAGCAAGCCTAGTGGAATTGAGAGGGTTTTTGTTGTTGTTGTTGTTGTTGTTGTTTTTTCCAGTCTCCTTTAGCTTTGATTTTACCCGCCAAAGGGAAAGTCTGGAGAACTTGGGTCACAGAGTTTTCCCATAGTGAAGAGAAGATATCCCTTCCCCTATGGCATCTGATTGAGCCATTTCCCTTTGTGGGCATTGGCCTAAAGAGGAGGAGGTATGTTAAATAGTTGTGTGGGAGGCTATTTCCATTTTGGATCAAAAAGAGATTGATTTTTGGGCTAACCTAGACCAACCTGGGACTTAGCCAGAACAAACTGAATTTGGCTATATAATGTGACTAGGTGGAGTCTGCAAAGTTTAATTTTCCTGGGCCTCTCCTCCATCCCTTGTAGCAAGAACTCAAGAGTTCTTGAAACTTCTGGAAGGGGAACTTGCAAGGCAGCTAAGTTCAGAGCAAGTGGGCCTGCCCTATGTCCTAATTTGAGATTGTTCTAGTTTATCTCTATTGTTTCATTATAATTATAATAGACCTTTTTATCACTCTCACAAGATCTCACTTTGAATGATAAGTTATATTTTAGCCTAGCTAGTGGCCCTGATTAGGTGGGGGTCATCCTGAAGCAGAGGCAGGAGGTGGATTGTTGAGGCAGATGGTTGGTTGTAGGAAATGTCACAGATGTGGGGAGTTCTATAGCACTGCTGAGAACTGAGCTAATGCTCCATTAACCTGGTAACACTACCAGGTTTTTAACAAGCTAGGAACCAGATCAAGGACAATTCCAGAACAGGAGTTTAGTTATGAATGCCAGCAGGGCAAGCAACAACAAAGTGGGCCTGAACATCAAGCTTAGATTGGGGAACTTTAGTGGTTCTCAGTTCACACATAAACCATAGCCCCCTGCCCGTATGCTCAGGTACCATCTTGGGGAGCTGAAATATGTATGGACGTGCATATGTACTGCACACATAGATGTGGTGAAAGGCTGAGAAATCTCTATTTCTTTCCTAGACACGTCAGAACATGGGCCTGTATTCTTATGTGATAACAGTGGATTATTTCAATTATCGAACAGGTCTAAATTTTAAGCAAGATTGAGGAAAGTTAATTCCTCCCCTCTAACCATCTGATGGAGGTTTGTGAAGATCAGAGCAATTTCAGTCAAATAAAGGAGTTCATTTTTCTTTGAATATCTAAGTTTCAGTATGCTGGTAAATTTGTGACCCTACTACATGTTTATAAAAGCAGTCTAGTGTACTGATTAAGAAAATGTGCCATGGAGTTGGTCTGCTTGGTCCCAAATGCCAGTTCTGCCAGTTACAAGCTATATGATCTTGGACTAATTAACTAACTTTCCTAACTTCTTATTTTTCCATGTGTAAAATGAGAAGAACAATGCCCAACTCTATGTATCATAAGAATTAAATGAGATGTATTTGCCGGATACCTATATATCCTCAATGAATATTAGCTGTTGCCATTATTATTCTCCACAATTACGGTTATATATCTTTTTATTTTTGGCTACTTGTAAGTACATATATTTGCATCAATCTTACATCTACTTATAGGATTCAAGCTCCTTTAGGGAATCAGATTTCCTTTATTTTTAACTCACACATGTTAAATTCACCAGGTACTAATGATTATCAATAAATATCCCTTCAACTGTTGACCACAGAAAGCTCAAGTTGTTAATAATAGAATACAAATTATTTTTATTCTTTCTCTAACTTTCAATATAAAATTGATCAGCAAATACTGTATTTTTTGCTTCCAAAATACACTTAGAATTCACTTACTTCTCTTCATTTCCATTGCTACCACTCTATTTTAAGCCACGATAATCTTTCACCTGGATTCCTGCAATACTCTCCTCATTCATATCCTTATTTGCATTCTTGGTCCTCTCCATTGTATATTTGCACAGCGAATGGTGTAAAGATGAAGCAGATCACATCATTCCCTTGCTTAAAATACGTCAAGGGCTATCCTTTATTTTATAATAAAATTCCACTTTTAAAAAGCCATAACCAATAAGGTCCTAAATTAGGAACTAGAAATTCAAATGCACATAGAGGCCAAATAGGCAAAATGAATGAATGAAAAGACGGTTGGTGCAGTGGTGAACATGAGGTCACAGGTCTTGTCTCAAGTGGGTGGATCCAGCTGATTGTTGTCCCATTAAGAATACAGGCCCATTGCTAACAGATATTTTAAATTTTTTCAAAATCCAGACTTTTTATATGATATCTTTTACTTTTCAACTTTTGGCAACTAAATTAAGAAAACACATACATAGCTTTAACCAAGATCCAGGCCTGAGACCTCTCTTCTGTATGGCAAGGTGCTTATGTAGCTTTCCAAACTTCTCTCTCCCATACTCTGCCATTGTCTTTACATTTCTTGAAGGTTCTGTGTTCTGTTCCACATCGATGATTTCTGATGTGCTATTCCTTCTGTCAGGATTACTCTTCCTCTTCCCCTCTATAGTTTGCATGGTCTTCTTCTCCTACAGGTCTCAGTTTAGATGGCATCTCTGTAAACAGGCCATTTCTTCTTATGGGAATCCCTAACTTAGCTCAGGTATCCTGTAACACAGAAGCTGAAATAAGGATTATGCACTAAGCTTTATTTGGGAAGTATAATTCCAGAATGGTAAAACTAAGAGAAAAGAGAAATGAAGGAGGGAAGGATGGGAAGCAATGCAAGGTGAAGCATGACAACGCTGCCCACGGCTTCACAAGCCATGAAGAAGCACAGCTGGTCACCAGGTACTGACTGTATAAATAAACATTTTCTTCTGTTAGGTATTCTGTGAGGACTGCCAATCTAGAGCTTCTTATTTTAACATCTTTGATTGGAGACTCAAAAAGATTGTTGTATATTCGCTCATCAAACCTACTGAAACCTGGTTTGTAGTAATGAATTCTCAGCATAGGCTATTTTTTTTCTCATCCAAAGCCAGGCCAAGATGGATGTTTTCTTATTTTCCTGTGCCTATAATTTAGTATTTTTGTTCTTTGTTTTTATTACAAGTGTCCTAACTTTATCCAGGGGTTTTAGTTCCAGATCTTAATCTCTATGGGCCTGAGGCTTCGTATCCTATCCTATCCCTATCTGGCTATTAAAATCTGTTGGTTTCTGAGACTAATACAGCCCCCATACCTGAGAAACCTCATATTCATGGCTCTGATTTTTCAGTCCCCTCTTTGGTTTTGGTCATTAGGGGTTTCCCGTAGTGTCTTTCATGTCAGCTAAGTTTCTAAAAGAATATTTGTATTATTTTAGCTGGAATTTCTAGGTGTTTTTTGGTGAGGAGATTTTCAGGATTATTAGACCATGGTCCAACATTTTTGGAAACAGAAGTCACACATTGAAATCATGCACTTGTTGGTTTGAGTTTTATCTCTCTCTTCCAAGAAACATTGTGCTCCATAAGAACAGGAACCTTGCCTGTTGAAGTCTTGTGTCTCACAAAGCGCCTGGCACATAATTGGCACTTGTAACACATTGACAGAATGAATCTCAATAATGTCAGTGTGGAATTACAGATGTAACCATTCTGAGTTCCAGAGAGTAGTGACTCTGTTTTACTCAGCTTTTTCTTCTCAGACAATTTAATACAGTTTCAAGAATAGAGCGAATCTTTCCAAAGATATTTGGTGGTTAATTTATTTTTATTTATATTAAAAAGGAATGATAAAAATCACTAGCACCTTTAAATTTAGTTTTTAAAGGAATGTTAAGATGGATATTTACAGTGTTATTTTCCTTTTTTCTTCTTCAACTTTTATTTTAAGTTCAGGGGTACGTGTGCATGATGTGCAGGTTTGTTACATAGGTAAACGTGTGCCATGGTGATTTGTTGCACAGATCATTCCATCACCTAAGTATTAAGCCCAGCATCCATTAGCTATTCTTCCTGGTACTCATCCTCCCCTGACACCCTCACCCTTTGACGGGCCCCAGTGTGTGTTGTTCACTCCTGCCATGTGTCCATATGTTCTCATCATTCAGCTCCCACTTATAAGTGAGAACGTGGTGTTTGGTTTCCTGTTCCTGCATTAGTTTACTGAAGATAACGGCTTCCAACTCCATCCATGTCCCAGCATGGATTTTTATGGCTGCATAGTATTCCATGGTGTATATGTACCATGTTTTCTTTATTCAGTCTATCACTGATGGGCAGTTAGGTTGATTCTGTGTCTTTGCTATTGTGGATAGGGCTGCAATGAACATATGTGTATATGTATCTTTATAATAGTGTGGTTTATATTCCTTTGGATATATACCCAGTAATGGGATTGCTGGTCAAACGGTATTTCTGGTTCTGCGTCTTTGAGGAATTGCCACACTGTCTTCCACAGTGGTTGAACTAATTTACATTCCCACCAACAGTGTAAAAGCATTCCTATTTCTCCAAAGCCTCACCAGCAGCTATTATTTCTTGACTTTTTAATAATCACCATTCTGACTGGTATGAGATGGTATCAAATTGTGATTTTGATTTGCATTTCTCTAATGATCAGTAATGTTGAACTTTTTTTCATATGTTTTTTGGCCACACGTATGTTTTCTTTTGAGAAGTGTCTGTTCATGTCTTTTGCCCACTTTTTAATTTTTTTTTTTCTTGTAAATTTGCTTAAGTTCCTTGTAGACTCTGGATTTTAGGCCTTTGTCAGATGGATAGATTGCAATAAATTTCTCCCATTTTGTAGGTTGTCTGTTCACTCTGATGATAGTTTACGATAGTTTCTTTTCCTGTGTAGAAGCTCTTTAGTTTAATTAGATTCCATTTGTCTATTATTGCTTTTGTTGCAATTTCTTTTAGAGATTTCATCATAAAATATTTGCCCATGCCTATATCCTGAATGGTATTGACTAGATTTTCTTCTAAGGTTTTTATAGTTTTGGGTTTTACATTTAAGTCTTAAATCCATCTTGAGTGAATTTTTGTTTATGGTGTAAGGAAGTGGTCCAGTTTCAATTTTCTGCATATGGCTAGACAGTTCTCCCAGCACCATTTATTAAATAGGGAATCCTTTCCCCATTGCTTATTTTTATCAGGTTTGTTGAAGATCAGATGGCTGTAGGTGTGCAGTCTTATTTCTGAGTTCTCTATTCTGTTCCATTTGTCTATGTGTCTGTTCTTGTACCAGTACCATGCTCTTTTGGTTACTGTGGCCTTGTAGTATAGTTTGAAGTTGGGTAGCATGATGCCTCCAGCTTTGTTCTTTTTGCTTAGGATTGTCTTGGATATTTAGGCTCTTTTTTGGTTTCAAATACATTTTAAAATAGTTTTTTTTCTAATTCTGTGAAGAATGTCAATGGTAGTTTAATGAGAATAGCATTGAATCTATCAATTACTTTGGGCAGTATGGCCATTTTCATGATATTGATTCTTCCTGTCCATGAGCATGGTGTGCTTTTCCATTTGTTTGTGTCTTCTCTGATTTCTTTGAGCAGTGTTTTGTAGTTCTCCTTGAAGAAGGCCTTCACTTCCCTTATTAGCTATATTTCTAGGTATTTTATTCTTTTTGTAGCAGTTGTGAATGGGAGTTCATTCATGATTTGGCTCTCTGCTTGCCTATTGTTATGTAGGAATGCCTAGTAATTTTTGCACATTAATTTTTAAATTAATTTTTAATTTTTATTTTTTTGAGAAAGAGTCTCACTCTGTCACCTAGGATGGAGTGCAGTGGCACGATCTCAGCTCACTGCAACCTCTGCCTCCTGGGTTCAAGTGATTCTCCTGCCTCAGCCCCTCAAATAGCTGGGACTGCAGGTGCACACCATCACACCAGCTAATTTTTGTGTGCTTTTTTTAGAGACAGGGTTTTACCACGTTGGCCAGGCTGGTCTGGAACTCCTGACCTCAGGTGATCCACCTGCCTTGAACTCCCAAAGTGGTGGGATTACAGGTGTGAGCCATCATGCCCAGCCAATTTTTGCACATTAATTTTGTGTCCTGAGTCGTTGCTGAAGTTGCTTATCATCTTAAGAAGCTTTTGGGCTGAGATGATGGGGTTTTCTAGATATAGGATCATGTCATCTGCAAACAGAAATAATTTGACTTCCTCTCCTCCTATTTGAATACCCTGCCATCTTTACTGTTTCACAGGCTTCACTGGTGATACTGAGACAGGAGAATAGGGTCTGGAGGCAGGGAACCTAAGTCCAATTCATGCTGACTTCCTAGAAATGAATCAAAAGGAAAACCCTACCTCTCCACCCCAGGTAACAAAAGGATCAGGGGCTATTCCCTTTGCACTGCATTGCAGATGAAGAATGGCAAGTACCTCTGCTAGGTCTCCTCCTGCAACCGATCAGACTGGTCGCAGGCCTAGTCTTCATTTGCATAGGGGTATAACTTTGTAACTTCACTTCAGCTTCTAATTGTTCTCCTCCTGCAACTAATCAGACTGATCATGGGTGACTACTTCATTTACATAGGGTGTGACCAAGGAAACAATGGGAAACCTCTAGAGGGTATTTAAACCCCAGAAAATTTGTAACCAGCACCCTTGAGCCTCTTACTTGATCCTACTCCCACTCTGTGGAGTGTACTTTCATTTTAATAAATCTGTGCTTTCGTTGCTTCTTTCATTACTTTGTTTGTGCATTTTGTCCAATTCTTTGTTCAAAATACCAAGAACCTGGATGACTCCTCACTGGTAACAATGCCTCAGTGTTATTTTTCAAAATTTTCACTGATCCCTAAGCTATAAATAATTTTTCCTCTGTGTATTTCTTATAGCTCTTCTTGCTTTGCCCATTTTATTATGTATTTGCCTCCTCTTCATTGCCAGACTCTAAGCTCCTGAGCGCCGTTCTTGTCTGATTATTATTATTTTTTAATCTTCCAATGCAGGGTTTCTTCACCTTAGCACTATTGACATTTTGGACTGGATAATTATTTGTTTGGGGCAGCTATCCTGTACATTTTAGGATATTTAGCAGCATCCCTGGCCTCTACCATTGGATGGCAGTCCAACCCTCAGTTATGACAACCAAAGTCATCTCCAGATATTGCCAAATGTCCCTTGGCAGACAAAATGTCTCTCACTTGAAAACCATTGCTTTAGAGGGCCTTGCACAGAGTAAATGCACCACATTCATTTATTACATAAATCCTATAGCAGATTTTGATTGAATTCCACACAGGCAAACATGGAATTCATGTTTTTTCAGGGGAACTGGTTTCATGTTGGACCAGCCATCTTGTTTGCAGGTCTGAACCGGCACTAAGATGAGCTATGCTCCTGTCTCCACTCATTGTCAACTCCCCTTTCTCATTCTCATCTACTTATTTATAGTTTGAAAACATCTAGAGTTTATGGTCTTGGTGTGTAGCTTAAGGCTATTACTTCCATAATACATGTATTCATTTTCTGACAAATGGTGTTGGTCAATTTACATTCAAATGCACCTGCTTTACAGATGACGGAATTTTCAAGCACACGCAGACACAGAAGTTCAGAATACTTACTATTTGTTTACATAAATGTGCAAAATTTGGCTTTGGAACTGTAACTTTTTTTTTCTTTCAGCAAGGTTACAACTAATTAAATCAGCAGCTTTTGAAAAAAAATATTCCTGCCTCCTTACTTTACATATCTGACAATGTTTTCAACAGTTTAGAATTATGTATAAAAACCTAAGCAATAAAATAGGCCAGGCGTGGTGGCTCATGCCTATAATCTCAGCACTTTGGGAGGCCGAGGCGGGCAGATCACCTGAGGCCAGAAGTTCAAGACCAGCCTGGCTAACATGGTGAAACCCTGACTCTACTAAATATACAAAAATAAGCCTGGTGTGGTGGTGCACGCCTGTGGTCCCAGATCACCTGAGGCCAGGAGTTCAAGACCAGCCTGGCCAACATGGTGAAACCCTGACTCTACTAAATATACAAAAATGAGCCAGGCATGGTGGTGCACACCTGTGGTCCCAGATCACCTGAGGCCAGGAGTTCAAGACCAGCCTGACCAACATGGTGAAACCCCATCTCTACTAAAAATACAAAAATGAGCTGGGTGTGGTGGTGCACACGTGTGGTCCCAGCTACTCAGGAGGTTGAGGCAGGAGAATAGCTTGAACCTGGGAGGCAGAGGTTGCAATGAGATGAGATCTTGCCGCTGCATTCCAGTCTGGGTGACAGAGTGAGACTCCATCACACATACAATAAATAAGTAAATACAATAAAATATGTTTTGTAAAAAAGATATTTTATGTTAGAAATGAAGCTTATAACAAGGAAACCTTTTCAGGTAATAAAAATATTTTTAGGCAATGAAAATAATTTTAGATAGTGGAAATTGACGGGGGTGAACCCAACAACACCATTGCCTTTCCTTGCTCTGATGGAACATTCTCGCTTTTAGAGCAGTGGCTCCGCATCATCACAGTGGTGGTGCTGGTGGAGGGTGCAGAGTGGTGGTGGGGTGTGTAGATTAAACACCATTATTCCCACTTGACAATTGAGGAAATAGGCTCAGAGGGATTAAATCATTTTTAAAAATTGTCTTGCTAGTTGGGGTCAGAACAAAGTCCCCTTTTTCCCAGGGCTCTTTCTGCCATAAGACATGTTCAGATAGTGATGTCATGTTCTAGCTATTGCTAAGGAAGTGCAAAAAGTGTTTCTCTGTCCTCTATCGCTTAAGGTCAACAACAGCAAAATGACTGAAACTTTTCCTCAGGTAATCCCTAAAGGAGAAAATGTCTCCTCCTTGCATCATGCAGAATTTCCAGGCAGACCCAAACACAATTGATGGCTCAAAGGGAAAATGTCACAGGAGAAAGCTACAGAGGCAAATGCAATGATATAATGTTATGGCAAGTTAAGACATTCTTAAAGATAAAAGAGCAGAAAAACCCACATACAGTATGGAAAGCAAAGCAACTGTAATTCATTTTGAAGAATCACGAGATGACCTTTTTTCTTTTTTTCCATGAGTGAATATTAAGAGGAATTTAGTTAAGGAAATTGAATGCCAGATCCACACCAGACAAAATTCAACTATGTCATTTGCTTAATAATTACATTATCCTGAGGCAGACTCATTGAAATCCTGAGTAGTAACAGGAAAGGCAAGTCATACCAAGCACAAATCTTCAAGCCTGCACCTCAGCAACATGTTGGAAAACCACCCCAATAGGAAATAATTTTAAATTATCTTATTTTCCTATTATAAAAACAAAATATCAATATGAAAACTTTAGAGAACATACAGAAAGATAACCATTGTAATTATTACGTGTAAATATTTCAGATACACACATTTATACACATATATGTATGTGTATATGTATTTCTATAGAAATACATATGCATAATGTGGGGAGGGAATTTCTATATATGTATTTCTATTTTCATATCTGTATCTATATCATCTACATCTATCTTTAAATAGGATAATGCAACAATACATTTAATGTTGTTTTATTACCTGCTGTTTTCATTTAACTTTCAGTGAGTTTTTTCCAATTCATTAACTAAGTTTAATATTTTTCTGCAATATTGTTAATATTTTATTAGAGACGAGGTCTTGCTCTGCCACCCAGGCTGGAGTACAGTGGCACAATCATAGCTCACTGCAACCTTGAACTCCTAGCTAAGCCATCTCCCGCTTCAGCTGAGACTACAGGTGGGAGTCACTGCACTGACTATAAAGCTATTTTTAAGGGCTAAAGATTCAACAAGGAACTTGTAATTATCTTATAAAGGTCAGTTTTGTTTTTTTAAAAAATTACTGCTTTGTAGTTTTCATTGACTTTTTAATTGTCTCACTCTACCTAATGACTCTAATTTCCACATTTATTTTATATTATTTAACCTAAAGCTTTTAAAAGAACGTTCTCCATCATTTCACCATATAGTTGACTTAGCTCATAGTTCTCAAGGTAGGTGACTGAAAGGAAAACTTTGAGGCACAAAGTTTTCAGATATTTTGTCATTTCAAAAACACTTTCTTGTCCCTTCCACCTCTCCCAGGAGGTGATTTATTACTTCATTTTCAGATGAAAGAAGTGAAGAACGCAAATATTAAGGATACAAGGGCCGACTCAGCTGTAAGATGGATACCAAATTCAAGTGTTTCTGAACATTTCTCGCCCTGAATTTTTCATCCTGAATGTTCGACCTTTGTGATGACATTTCCTGTTATTTACGAACTGTTGGCCTACAGCTTTTGCTGTGTGGATGCCTTACTTTCTTGATATTTTTTACCTTTAATTATCAGATAAGGCAAGAAAAATATGCTGCTAGTTTTGTTAAAAGTTTTGTTAAAAAAGCAAGGATGAAGACTCTTTTCCAGTGGTTTTTAAACTAATTGCTTCAGGCTGGCATTTCTAGTTTCTTTACTTTTTTTTTTTCTTAAAATTGTTTTTCTTTTTTAAAAAAATAATCACCTTCTTTGAGAATAAACTTTTTTATATTCATTTTTTAAAATCTCAGTTGCTAATAGTGTATATTAATAGTATAAATTCAATCATCTTCTTTTTTTTTTTTTTTTTTGAGATACAGTGTTGCTTTGTCACCCAGACTGGAGTGCAGTGGAGCAATCTCGGCTCACTGCAACCCCCGCCTCCCAGGTTCGAGCAATTCTCTTGCCTCAGCCTCCTGAGTAGCTGGGATTACAGGCGCATGCCACCACGCCCAGCTAATTTTTGTATTTTCAGTAGAGACAAGGTTCTACCATGTTGGCCAGGCTGGTCTCAAACTCCTGACCTCAGGTGATCCTCCCCCCTCAGCCTCTCAAAGTGCTGGGATTGTAGGTATGAACCACTGCCCCTGGCCCTCAATTATCTTCTTAATTATCTTATGACACCAGTGGAATTCCATGTGACTTCTATGAAAAGACTCAGATAGTCATAATATTAATTATATAAATAATAACTAACATTTAGTGAGTGTGTATTTATATGCCAGACAGTAAGCATTAAAGACATTTAATTACAGAAAACTTAAAACCTATATGAAAATAGAAAGAGTGTGCAGTATAATGATTACCTGTTTCCCAGCTTTAACAGCAGTCAAGTGATGGTCAATTCTGTTTCATTATACCCTCACCCACTTCTCTTCCTCTCCCTACACTGGATTTCTTTCTTTTTTTTTTTTTTTTTGAGACTGAGTCTTCCTCTATTGCCCAGGCGGGAGTGATCTCGCCTCCCATGGATTCAAGCAATTCTCTCGCCTCAGCTGCTGAGTAGCTGGGACTACAGGTGTGCACCACCACACCCAGCTAATTTTTGTATTTTTAGTAGAGATGGGGTTTCACCATGTCGGCCATGTTGGCCAGGCTGAGGAGGGTGATCTGCCCACCTCGGCCTCCCAAAGTGCTGGGATTACAGACGTGAGCCACCTGTAATCCCTCCCAGCCAACACTGGATTGTTTTGAAGCAAATTCCAGACATCATATTATCTGTAAATATTTCAGAAGGTAAGGACTCATAGGCATGATATATTTTCAATTACATTTAATTGAAAAAAATTTCAGTGAATTATAACATACACAAATCATAAGTATACAGCTTGATTAATTTTCAAAATTGAACACACTAGTGTCACTAGCGAGAAACTGAACATTACCAATGCCATAGACACTTTCCTCATGTCCACTTCAAATCATATTCCCATCTCCTAAAGGCAACTACTGTTCTGACTTCCAGCTTTGTCACTTTTTGAACTTGATGTTTATGGAATCATACAGTGTACTTTTTGAGTCTGGTTTCTTGCACTTAACATTTTGTTTGAGAGATTTATTTACACTGCTGTATAGTTGTAGATTGTTCATTCTCAATGCTACTGTATGACTATACCACAATTTATTTATCTGTTCAATTGTAGAAAGCATTTAGAGTGTTGCTAGTGTTTGGATATTGTGAGTAGTCATTTTTTCCATTTTGGCAGTTTTAAATGAAAGGTTTATATAAAATTACTTTATTCCTGCATCTTCTCTATTGTTTCTTCCTTATATATCCCCCTTTCCCTGCTACTTGACAAGATTTGGCTTTCCTTTCAAAGGTCTTTTTTGTGGTCTTCGTCTAGTGTTAGCCCAGTGACAAACCACCTTGCTGGAGTAAATGCCCACATGGACAGTGGTGCTGTTAGCCTTTTCCTGCTGCACCCATTCAATGTAAATGACGTATTTTTTCCTGTGAACCTGGACTACGTTGCCAGTTTGCTGAACTTTATAGTGTTCTTGCACAATCTGAACTTCATCATCCTTTCACATAGGCATGGATCTAACATTGTACTTCAGATCCAGCTCTTTGGAAAGAGGTGAAGACATAATCTTCCTGCAAATGTGGGAAGGTGCATTGAAATGCTTCTTACAGTTCTGTTTCAGTCAGAAGTCCCAAAGGGATTGGACTTCATTTTGGCTGCTTCCGCTTCGGCGATGGCTGCAAAAGGGGAGAACTGAATAGTCTTAAATTCTTTTATTAATCTTATAGAAGAGGGAAAGGTGGCTTAAGAGAGATTAAGTGATTTGCTAAACTCACTCAGGTAATAAATAAGGGAGTCTGGACTTAAACTAGCTTTACCCTACTCCAGAATCAAATATCTTAATGTCTGTATTTTTAAGAAAGTCCATTTTTCAGAGTTAAGTATATATATATAGTGTGTGTATATATGTAGTGTGTGTATATATATATAGTGTGTGTATATATATATGGTGTGTATATATATATATACAGTGTGTGTATATATATACTGTGTAAATATATATATATATACCGTGTGTGTATATATATATATACTGTGTGTGTGTGTGTGTGTGTATATATATATATATATATAGTGTGTGTATATACAAACCTATATACTTTGTGGAGAAAATGCATTATTCTTTGTGGTTCTATGCCCAATCACTGGCTTTCTGATTCTGTATCTGTTTCTTAAAGAGTAAATGTCCTAACCCCTTTTAAGAAATTGTTAAAAGTCATCCATTACAACTAAGAATTGAGTGTTGAGCAAGAGTAGGTCATGACTCTGGCACAGGAAAGGAAGCAGGAAATAGTCTCAGGAGAAGGTTATCTGATCCTATTGAAAAGTAGGATGCTTGTGATCTGTAAGTGTCTGTAGAATATGGTCCTGAAATAACTTTCAGGATTAGACATGTTCTGGTAGGCTTGTCCTCCAGAGGTTGGCTTACAGGGTGTCAAAGAAACAACGACTTTTAGGCTTAAGTTCTAATAACCCACTTTCAAGCACACAAGTAGAGAAATGAGAATTTTAATGTCTAATACATGCATATAAGTGCTTAATTTATGGCAAAAGCAAAAATATTATCTTATCGGTTTATTTAAAACCTAGTCTTTCTCTTTCCTGAAGCAGCTGGAAAAATAAATAATTTAATATTTTACGAATATTTGTAGGTGTGACAGTGCTTATTGTCAGGACAAGTATCTATTTTATAATGAATATATGTATACATTATTATAACAGTGTTAGTGCTGTTTCTTTTAAGGTTTTATAAAATCTAAATAGAAGAATAGGTAGATTAATTGAAAATGCAAGTATTTTCAAATTGTGAAAGCTGATTATGTCAAGTGTAATATATTATGTTGATGCCAAAGAACTTACTAATGTATGATTTCCCCGACATTGTTTTTTATTTTTTCTTGTTGTTGGTTACAACTTTGAGAACACATAGCTCCAAAACATTTTTAAATTGCTTATCAAATCAAATCATAGACCAAAAGTATATTTTTAGAATGTAATTTTAGAATTTCATTAAGCATTAAACTCATTCATCATAAAACATCATGCATTGCTTGTTTTAGAAACAATACTGAACAGCTCATATCCTTTGCTTAAAAATAGACTTTTTCTTAAAGCAATTATCTTCTTTACAGTCCAATTTGTTTCTTTTCTGGTATTCAACAGGACTTCAGTTCCAACGAGTTTTTATTTTACTATGCTAATCATGAAATGATCCCATCTTTTTTTCCTATCTGCCTCCAAAGCTGTTGGATTTTAAATGTATTTTTTGGTCAAAAGTATATATATTCAGGGATAGTGAAGTTCATATGCCGTAACCCTCAGTGATTGATAAGAACAGGCTACTGTGACTATTGTATGTAAGAGGCAGCTAAGTAGTTAAGAACACAAATTTTTGGAACCAGATTTACTAGTTCAAATTCTGGTCCTGCTATTTACCAACTAACATGCGACCTTGGCCAACTTATTAACATCTCTGTGCATCAATTTCTTGCCTGTAAAATGTGAGATAATAATAATACCCACCTCATAAAGTTATTGTGAGAATCAATTTGGTTAATATATGTTAAGCCCTTAGAACTCTGTGTCTGGCTAATGGTAAGTTTTGCATAGATATTTTTATTATTATCCTGAGATCTATTACTTTCCTTTGAAATTTTAACAAATTCACTTTTGGGGACCAAGGCGGTCAGATCACTTGAGGTCAGGAGTTCGAGACCAGCCTGGCCAACATGGTGAAACCCCGCCTCTGCTAAAAATACCAAAAATAAAATAAAATTAGCCGGGCATGGTGGCACATGCCTGTGGTCCCAGCTACTCAGGAGGCAGAGGCAAGAGAATTGCTTGAACCTGGGAGGCGGAGTTGCAGTGAACTGAGATCATGCCATTGCACTCCAACCTGGGCGACAGAGTGAGTGAAACTGTCTCAAACAATAACAACAACAAAAATTTAACAAATTCAAAATAATTAATTCACAATCAAATAATTTCTTTCTACAAGTTTTTTATATGTATCTAATGATGACCAATTCTGTCCAGAGAGCCTGGAAGCATTTTCTGTATGCTCTATAGTTTTCTTTATCTTTTCTTTAATCTTTTATATGTTCATTTGCTCATTCAGTCTTTCTTATTTATTGAACACTTACTATGGTGCTTAGGTAGCCAGAAAAAAACAAACTGAAAAATTCTCTGGTACCAGTGAGCTTATATTCATCATCTCAGAGTCAGGCAATAAATGTTAACAGAGCATGTTTGATTGAAAACTTGCCTCATGCCACCCACCCACTATCCCCAAATTATTAAAGTAAATATTGTTTTGAAGCAAAGGTCTATTTTTCTCTTCACTGGTATATTAAAGAACTTAATTAACCTATTAAATAACTTAATAACTTATTTTTGCTTTTAAAAATCACTATGCTTATTTAAGTGAACAAGGTGGGAAAATTTGGTTTTAGAAATGGGTGTAGAGATAATGGGTCAATGCTCTTATTTAATTTATTTGCCTTTCCCCCCACCCCCCAATAGCATTAATCTATCTTCTTATTGAAAAGTTTCCTTTGGGAGGCCAAAGTGGGCGGATCACAAGGTCAGGAGATTGAGACCATCCTGGCTAACACCGTGAAACTAAAAATACAAAAAAAATTAGCCGTGCGAGGTGGCGGGCGCCTGTAGTCCCACCTACTCGGGTGGCTGAGGCAGGAGAATGGCGTGAAGCCGGGAGGCGGAGCCTGCGGTGAGCCGAGATCACGCCTCTGCACTCCACCCTGGGGGACACAGCGAGACTCCATCTCAAAAAAAAAAAAAAGTTTCATCATGACTCATCCTTGAAGTTGGGATATTCGGTTTTACTTGTAAATTTATCAGAGGTTCTCAGAATGCTCACAGGGCTGTGGGAAAGGATGCAGCTGAACAGTAATATATTAACAGTATGTGTTGAAACAGCAGTTCCTTGTTGACTGTATACAAAACACAAATTTCTAATAGTTCTTAGCAGCACCACTTCCTCTGCAGATTATGTCGGAAATGCTTTAGTCTGAATAATCATTCCCAGGGGGAAAAGCCTTCAAAATAAATTTACTTTATTGCCTGTGTGTGTGTGAGTGTGTGTGTTAGAGAGAGACAGAGTCTGATTATTGTAGAATACTGAGTCAGTCATGCACATATGCCTAGTACAATTAAAGAACATAATTTGATGATAGCAACAATATCTAATTATATGAATTATTCTGTATGCTGTGGCTTGTCACCACATTGTTTAAAAATAAACTAATAGCAACAATAGACAGCTAATCCAAAGGTTAAGGAAAACAATGGTAAGGGAATAGGTTTTCATAAAACAAAACAAAACTGAAAACTTTAATTATCTGGATAGTTGTGGAAGAAATAAATCTATCATCCTTTTTTGGCCATAAGGGCAAAGTGGGTTTTTCCCCTCAGTTATCTCGACATTTGGCTACCACTCTTCTTTGCCTCATTTTGGTCTGGAGATATCTGTAAAGTGAACTCTTAGTAGGGGTGAAATAATATATCCTCAAAGTTATTTTTAGTGGATTTTAACCTGGAGCTGTTGCATTTGGTGTGTGTGAGGGGAAGCATATATATTTTTCAAACAGTAATTTACCCACATCTCACCCCGACCCCCCATGTTTTTTTGGAGACACGGTCATGTTGCCCAGGCTGGAGTGCAGTGGCACAATCATGGCTCACGGCACCCATGACCTTCTGGCCCCAAGCCATCATCTCACTTCAGCTCCCCAAGAAGCTGGGACTACAGGCATGTGCTACCATGGTCAGCTAATTTTTTTGTAGAGACAGGGTTTTGCTGTGTTGCCCACGCAGGCCTTGAACTCCTGTCGTCGAGTGATCCTTCCACTTCAGCTTCCCAAAGTGCTGGTGTTAGCTGCTGTGCCCAGCCCCTTTGTAATTTTTTAAAAGTTCTGATGATTCTGAATTATCTCATACTTCATTTATATACTTTCTACCTCTATTAGAACCCACTTTTGGGGACTGTGAATAGATTAAGTTTCTAAAAGATCCATTAGCTCGAGAAGAGTCAGTTAATTTCACGTGAGAGCTCTTTCATCTTAATAGAAGTCTCTCTTTTTTTTTAAATCAAGGTTGGCTCAGACTCAGAAAGACTGAGTCTGAACAAATGCAATTTTACATGTGTATGGTAGTAAGTACATTAAAGGGACAGGGTGCATGCTGTCAGTGTGGTGTTTGGAATGAGAAGAACTGAGATGTTTTTGAATGGCTTGAGCAGGAGAGGGTCATTTCTTTAAAAAGAAGGACATACACACACTCCTGATTGAAGTGGCAAACTTTCTCAGAGACATAGGGTTACCCACCACATAAGCTACTTACTGCAAGTATGCAACTCTTAAAATATTACATCCACACCTTTACATATGCCCTTGGTTCATCTTCAGTTTGCATGTCAAAAAGAGGGTATCTTTAATCTGATAAATTGATCTCAGGAAGAAGGTCAACCTTTATAACGGTATTGGTGAGATTTTTATCAGGGCCATATTCTAGTTTGTTAATCAATAATGGTTCTCTCTCTCTCTCTCTCTCTCTCTCTGTGTGTGTGTCTGTGTGTGTGTGTGTGTGTATGTGTGTGGTGTGTGTGTCTCCCTTCCTACTTTACCTGTGGCCAAAAGGACCTCCTTCAGTTTCCCTTAGTATTAATTTCACATATGTAATTAGTAAAACAGTCCCCAAAACTAGTTAATTAAACAATTTTTAAAAAGCTTCAATTTCAGCAGATTCATACCGTTTTATTATGTAGGATGAAGCACATAAAGTATCTTGAGACATTCTTCATGTTGTAGAGACTTGAGGGTTAATGATGAGGCAAGCCTGTCAACAACCAGAGGTATCTCATGTCCTGGATTTCCTGGAGTGTTTACCGTGTGTTACTTTGAATGAATGACCTGAGTGAGGATGCTAAGATTTTCCTTCTTAATGTTACTCCTTTCAAAATCATAATGTTATAGACATTCCTTTATGGTAATATTATTTTAATAACATTCAGGTACATAGCTGGACAAAAGTTTGATATGACTAGGTAAGTGATCTAGCTATAAATGAAACATACCAGTGTCAAAAGCTGTTTGGAAGTGATCTTGTACTCATTTTCACAACCAACAGTTGTGATACACTTTTTTAAAACCTCCATTTATGCAGAAGTGATACACTTTTAAAAAGCATTTTTTATTTCAGAACATTTACCTGAGAGAGCCTAATTGAGAAGAATATTGCATTAGTAAATTGCTCTGCCTAAGACAACTGCTGCTCTGTTTCTCTTCACATTTTAAAACCTAAGTCTCAAATCTCAGTCTGTAGTTAAGAGCTTCAAACAATAATTACCTCTGTGAAATGAGCAGAAGTCCTTAAAAGGGTCTGCCAGTTTTCCCGCAGTCTTTTACAGGGTGAGCAGTGCTGTATCCACTGATAACCCAGCTGCTTAGGAACTGAGTAAAGCCAGCTCCAAACTTCTCAGCTGTTGACAGGCTTGACTTGCTGAGAACACTGGTTAAATATAGCACCCGCGAGCTCAGCTCCTCAACATAGTCATTGCTCTGACAGTGTTGTGAAGGGAGCAGAAGAGGAGAAACCTAATCTCCGAACCCAACAACACCTAGCAACAGTTGAAAAAACTTTTAAACAAAAGTCTGGGTGGGAGATATACAACAACTTCCAATTTCTGCTGATCAGGATTTCAGGGAGAAGAAGCTGCTTTTCCCCCTCTCTACTCTGTTTCCTGCATGACTTCAGCTATTGGCTAGTCCTGGGAAAGAAAGTGGGAAAAGCTTTTTCCTCTGTATTCTTTTGGGCTGGATAGTTTTTGAGAACTTGAATCTGTCTTGGGCTGTGAGACAAGCCACTGGGTTCTTCAAAGGATAAACTACCTACATAGAGGACATACCTTTGGTTAAAGGAGCTGCCGTCAGGTAAGACCAAAATAAATAACTACTTACTCTCTTAAGAAATATCTGTTTCCACAAGAAGAGAGTTCTCTCCCATTCTGTTTTGTCTGTTTCCTTTGATTCTTCCTGTTCTACGATGTGATAACACATTTAGAAATTATGATAACCATTGTGAATTATTTTTAAAAAGTCAGAAACATCATCTCTTCCTCAAAATTATACCGATCACTTTTCAAACACAGATAATTTTATGGTGTTTTAGTAGACATCAAAATATTTCTCCCAAGTTAACGCTCTTCGGCAGGTAACAGAACTATGACAAAGGACAATTTCACATCTCCTTTCACAATTGGGATGGCTAAGCAATGAAAAGGATATCTCCCCTAGAAGTAAAATAACTTTCATTTACTGAAACTAGTTAAGCAGCTTGTGTGGTAAATGAGAGGAAAGTCCCGCATGGTGTTTGTATTGCTGTACTTTTTAAACCTGCTGTTGTATGTGTCTCCTTTTGCCTAATTCTCTGATTACACTGGTACACCTTGTGCTGGTTCTGACCTCGTTACACTAGAGTCACCCCAAATGCTTCTGACTGGGCATAAAATATGCCTGGTATTAAATCACTACTCTTGAAGTTGTTGAATATAACTACTCAAGATAATGATATTTGTGTACTTTTAAAAAATAAATCAATGCTTGTATTTAGATATAACAGATTCTATTTTTAAAAACTTAATTAGAAAACATTTTCTGTTAAGTTGCATGTGTGTGTGTATGAATGTGTTTACTACAGCGTGAAGGAAATCCTCCTTTCATCTGATGGCATCTTGTCTCCCCTTCCATGAGTTGCCATGCAATTTTATCAGAATTGCTTATAGTAACCAGTTTCATGTTGAATATGACAACTTATGTTTGTACATTGTTGATATAGTTAGTATTGACATCTGGTGGTTTGTAATTGGGGTAGATTTGCATAAAAATATTTTTCCTCTAAATGAATATGATGATTTGAATAATTTTTTAGTCTAAGGAGAATATCAAAGAAGATATAGAAGCACATTTTAATTGGAATTTTTAAAGCCTATTCTATCAATGTAAAGAAACAATTTACCCAAAACCAGTTTTGAACATATTATTTGCTGACAAATAAGAATGTATCAACCTTTTCAGAAAATGATCTTTTTTTAAGAAAAGCTAATTAAAGCCTATATAGCATATGCTCAGGAAAATGAAATAGGGCACTCATTTCAGTATGTATTATGTTTTATAATTATGATTTATGTTTTATAATTATGTTTTATATATTTATAATTATGATTATGTTTTATAATTATGATTACTTGTTTATACAGTATATAAGCAAATCACATATACAAATATGTACAAATAATAGTGCAAAATGCACTCTGGTAAGTTTACTATTAGAGACTGAAACTCCTGGTACTTTAGTAGAAATGAAATATCTTTGTCTCGAAGGAGTTTGAAAAGTCAGAACTAAATGCTTTACATTTTTCTTTTTTTTATCCTAAGAAGGGTTACATTGTTGACTTAAAAATGTATGTGTAAGGCCAAAATCTACCATTGATTCTAGGCATGTAATTTCTTTTGGAGTCAGTGGGACAGTGTGGCGATAACTAAGTGCAGCATTTGGCCCTGTGTGAAAGTCATGTTTGCTGATGAAGTGAATTTTTCAGTATCATTAATTTTCTTCATTGTTGTACATTTATTCTTGAGAATCAACAGCAACTCAGCTCAGGCTAAACCACACGGTTTCCTCCACTATATGAACAATCAGGCTCTCCACGACAACGCAGATCTGTTCTCCTATTCACTCAAGTTCATAGTTCTGTGACATTTTGGAACTGTCCCTTTCCCCTTTACCATAAAAGTTGTTAGATTCCATTGCCGTGTCTTCCACCACACTAATGCCTGTTTTCTTCACCTAGTTTGGATTATAACAATGCTGCTCCCTCCTACCCGTTGTTGCCATCCAAATCATCTTGCCCATGACCACGAGATTGGTTTTACTAAAGCATTGCTATGTTTGTCTATCTACTCTTCAGTTATCTTCTGGGACTTCTAGTTGCTGCCAAACACCTAGGCTGGGTATTTTGAAAAACTTCCATCATCTGGCACCTACTTAACTTTTCCAGTCTCACTACCATGACTCAACAACAAGGTCCCTCTGCTTCAGGTATTGCAGATTATAGGCCATTCTCCAAACACATACTCAGTGGACATTTCAATACCCCAGCTTTGCCCCAGCTTTTATTCTCCCTGCCTGGAAGACATTTACTCTCTGGTCCTGTAGAAACTTTGCCTACTCTTAAGACCCAGATCAGGGTCTTCCACTTTCACAATGATATTCTGGATCATACATTTTAGAAGTGATTCTTTCTAAGTTTAGACAGCTTGGTGCTCTGTTAGAATTAGAGTGCTTTTAAGTAGGGTTTGCCTCTTTATATTCAGAACAATTTTATGACGTCTATTAGGTGCAACGCAGTATCCTAAACATCACTTGGCTTTGGAGCTTCTCAGCTGCAGGCACATTGTGGATGTTCCATTCACATTTGTAGCTGTAGATATCTGATGATAAGTACATGAGAAAGTATGGATAAGTATAGAATCAAGAAAAGCAACTGTAAGTTAATAGTTTTTTACTTCAGAAATTTCTCAAGGAAAATCTTCATGGTTTTACCATGCACAGAAAAATTACAAACACTTTTAACTACACTCATGTACCTGATTGTGGAAATGATGTTGTATCTCTCAGGAATAAAATAGAAAGGGGAAATATGACAGGACTGTGTATGTATATATGCATGCACACATGCACACACACACACACACATACACGCACACACACACAAATCCTGTGTATCTACCTAGACCTCTAAATACTGTAACTTATATACTTTTGTTATCTTTTGGTGCCAGATTCTACTTATAGTTACTTTTGGTACAATTCATTTAAATCATGGCTCTTATTTGTGGATCGTGAATTAGAATCTGGCTTTGAACAAGAAAACATTTAAATACGTTATGATCCTTTTTCTGTTCTTTTTCTCTTGATATTTTGAAAAAGGCGTTTTTCAGTATTTAATTGCTCGTGAAAACTGTAGCCTTACTGGGTGAGATAAAGCAGGAATCATACTTTCAAAGCAATTTGTTCTGTATTCAACAAAAGAAAAACATTCTCTTAGTATTTATGTTTTAAGATGGTCAAAGTGATGAAACTTACTCTTTTAAGCGGATATTCAGTAAGAAACCCTATGGAATTTTCCAATGAAATTTGTGAAATATTTAATATGTTCATTAAGCACCGGTTTCCTTGTGGTTATAATTTTTACTTATTGTTTAGAAGTGAAACTTTGGGGTTTACACAGTCTAAATAATGCTACCTGTGTTTTCCTTTTTTGGCAGGTGAGCATTTTTTCATAAAACATATGCCTTAAGATACAAGATTTTACAGAGTTTGTTTAATTCACATTTTCATTCATTTGTCTAATCTTCCTTCTTTAAACTCGTGAGTTTTAGAAAGGTAGCACTAGGAGAAATGAGGGGGCAAGCTCGTGTTGAGATTTATTTCAACAGAAAGGTTTAAGAGAAAAAAGATTGGTAACAATTTATTAGAAAAATGACATCTAAAAGCCTGCAGTATAAATTTGTTTTTACATTATTTTTAATATATATAGCAATAAATAGAAAGAAGATAAGCTAATAAAAATACATTTTGTTTCTTTAAATCTGAGTTGAAGATATAACCAGAAGATGTTCATGGAAGAAGAGTCAGAAAAGGTTAGTAGCACGACTAAGTCAGTCAGATAGCCTGGATTCAGATTTCAGCTCAAGGTGACCTTAGGCAAATTAATCTCTGTGTCTCAGTTTCTTCATCTGTAAAATGAGGGTAATAATGCTATTTCCTTATGAAGTTTTTTTGAACATTAAATGACTTATAAAATCTATAGTTTATAATTTATTCTTCAATAAATTTGAGCTAGTATGGCTTTATTACACCTTAAATATAGTTATTTGCTTACTTTAATCTTTGTTGCATACAAAATTCTTGGATGCGGATAGTTTGTGATCTCAACTTCACAGATTATAGGAAGGGCAGGAGAATGTATTATTTAAGTCTGGAATCCTGCTTGGGACATACTTTGCTGCTGGGTGCTCTAAGCAGACACAATTTGAACAGCAGCCAATAATTTAGTATGGAATTTATGTTTCAAACTCTCCCTTATCACTCAGCAGTCTGCTGTCTTATAGAACCATTACTAAAAAGCCTAAGAAATCACCCACAGCACAGACTGTTCTATGGTTTCTATATTTGCACTCGGAGATAAAGTGTGTTTATACACAGTGCTTGGGTGTCTGTTTTACAGCCGACTACACTGGGTAATGTACAACAATGAAGACTTCCTTCTCCATGCAAGAACACATTATTAAATTTATCATTCTTTATTTCTTTCCTTAGATGATTTGTTTTGTTTTACTAACCTAGTAACAGATAAAAATGAAAAGACCAAAAAAGGTCATCTTAAGCTAACTTTAATTTTACTAAATGGAAATGAATTCTTGCGATTCATTGCCCTTAATCCTATTCATTCTTCTTAAATATGAAAAGAAAAGTACATTCCAAGACAAACAAAAAGTGTTATCTCATAAGATGTGTGTGTATGTGTATTCTGCTTAATATTCTGTATACTTAACAAAAATATATAAAGCACCCTTATAAGCAGGGAAGTTTCTTAGCAGCTTTAGTGGCAACAAACCTTATGCAGGACATAAATGGTTTAAATCTGTCAATTTTACTTTATTTTTCCCAATTGAAAGGATAAGTCTCTAAAAGATGAGGCAAAACAAATTTTAAAACTGTCATTCTCTAATGAAAACTTTGTGTGGAAAGAAAGAAACAAAGGAAGGTAGGAAGGAAAAGTAAAACAAAGAAAGAAAAGAAGGAAATAACTTTTCCTGGCTTTGCAGAATGAATACATTACAGTGATACCAGGGCAAAAATATAGAAACCTCAGGAAAGTATATTGGATTGTGTTTTTCTTTTTTCTTAAATGGTCAGTCTATGTTTTAGCTAATGAGAGAAGGGAAAAGGCTACAGGCAGAATATAGCTATCTCTGGTAGTAGCTGAGGCAGTTTAATTTCAAAGACCAGGCAGCCCGTTGTGGAAGAATTTAGAATAAGGAAAGTCATACATGAATTGAGCAGTTTTAGCTGGCTGTTAACCAGCTGATTGCAGAACTTGAGAAACTCCCAGCACAGAAGTGAAGGAATACAACTTAAACCAGCATCCCCCTGCTGCTCTGTCTCTGAGGGCTTTGTTTAAGCCACAGCAACACTGAGACATCAAAGGAAGGTTTGGGTTTTTTCCCATTTTTGAGACGTGGTGTCAACGTGCATAATATTGGGTGATTTATGTGTTTCTGAGGCCTGTGAAAGACAAACTAAAAAGAATTTTTAAAGCTAATGCAGAAATTATCTCGAGTGATCTGATTTTAATTGAGCCCTTAAAGTTTAAGGATTTTTCTGTTTTTATTTGCTTGCCTAAATGCTGTTGCCTACCTCCTTTACCAAAACATTGAGGAGACGATGATTGTTGCTTCACTGACCAAGGACCCTATAAGTCTGCCCTTGAAAATAGTCTTTTTTGATCTTGTAAAAACTGTAATTGCAATCTTCCCAAGTTACTTTAAAGAAATGAATTATCTGCTTCTTATCTTTGTAAGGAAAAGTTGTAAGAAAGGTATGAAATGGACACATCAGAGTTGGCCAAATGCATTCTTTAAAAAATAATTTGTTGAAGATTTCAGGCCAAAAGAAGATCTGACTGAAAACAATAGACTGCTGGCACCACCAAGACAATGGAGTTACTGCCAACTTGCCCTTGTTTATCTAAAAGATTTATGCAAAAATTAGGTTTTCACACATGCACGCGCACACACACACACACACACACACAAGTCATAGATGACACAATAATGGGAATAAATGAACATTCTTTTTCTTTCATATACTTATGTCTTAAGTAACTCATTTTAGGCCTTGCCTCTTTGACCATAGTACCAAGCACAACAGGAAAGGAAGAGGCATTGCTGAGTTAATAATGCTATTTCAGTGTGGCAGCCTAAGTGCACATGAGGAAATGATGCCCTGCGCCTGTATTTGGAGCCCTGTAGTTACTGTGACGACAGCACACACTAATGGAAAACAAAGAGGGTCTGCTCATCAGGGCAAGCCAGGAAGAGTTTTGCCAGCTCAGATTTTTCCTAATTATTCTATAGGTCTTGAAATGTGACACTGGAGGTATTCAAGGCTCTTTGTGTTTCATTAACTGTTTAGTAAGGGACACATGCTCGAAGAGCAGCCTGGTATTTGGATCAGGGAGTGGCCTTACATATAAGCTTAACTTTCACATGCTGTGTTGATAGATATCATCTTCTGGTTTGAATACCACCAAACCAACTGGTTTGGCCATAGCCTGTTGTTCGTTCTGGTCTTTAAGGAAGTCAGCTGCATTGGTCGAGTTCACTTCTCAGGGCCCCTCAACTTTTGATAAGACATCCCCAACTTCTACATTCTGCTCATTCCATAAATAATAATAATAATGGCTACATATAACATATATTATCTATATAATATACAACATATACAGTACATTTACTATATAAAATGATAGGAATAACTAGCATATACTTGAGAATATTACTATGTGCCAGGAATTGTGCCAAGCATTTTACATGGATGATTTTATTTGCTTCTCATAACAACCCTATGAGGTACTATTTTTATCACTATTTTACAGATTAGGAAAATGAGGTTATAAATGTTAAATAACTTACCCAGTAGTAGATTTAAAATCCAAATCCAGGCAATTTAATCTTATCTATTCTATAGTTTCAACCACTTTTTAAAAGTCGGCAGTTGTTTATGGAACACCTCCACCTAGATGACTATGAGATGTTTTAATGAAACGTGTAGAATGTGACACTGCAAGGTAACAGCTGCCCCTATAGTATTAAAAGATTCACAAAGTGCAAAGAATAAAGAGATTTAGGGTCAGAAAGCTAACAGAGGCTCTTTTCCAGGATCCCAAAGTGGAATCAGAAGCTTCAATGGCCAGTAGAGTTGGGCCACCCTGGATGAGCTAGGCCTGGGGCACTGAGATGCAGAAGCAATTCTTCCAGTTATTGATGGGGCAATGTGGTTCTTGGTTTCTACACTGCTGGGTTGATTCCCAAGAAGAGGATGCCGTGGAGCATTTGATTTTGTACCACCTCCTTTGACACTGTTGGGGCTTTTGTCTGCTGTTGCTCGTATTGACAACTCAGAGCCCCACCTTCTATTGTAAACTTTGAATGTGCTGCCAGTCTCTGCCTTGGTCATAAACATTTAGTTTGTGAAGTGGGTTCAAGAGGGAGTTCTATGAAATACTTATCCCCATTGTTGGTAGCAATACTTCTTCAAGAAACCTTTGGTGGAGTGTGTGTGTGTGTGTGTGTGTGTGTGTGTGTGTGTGTTTTGGTCAGGAGGCCGTGAGGAAGGCGGTAGAAGGTGCTCCACTTAAACGCTTGTTATTGGTTCCAAATGACTTTGTTTTGGTAGTGAGTTGCTATTCTGGCAGCATGATGTTCCTTCAAAAAAATAAAATAAAACAGAGAGCTTGCTGTAGTTGAAGAAAAATTACCTGACGCTTTTCAGCCATTTTGCTACTATGGATCAGAGGCATATTTTATTGGATATTTTATTTAATTCTTTTATCTTTATTTGCCTGCATGATGTCCAAATATCTGACCATTTGGAAATAATTGAAACTTTTGAGTTTCTATTTGCATTTCTGGCATTTAACTTTCAGATTGTCTGAAGTAAAAGGAGAGCAATTCTAATACAACTTTGATGGAGCAGATAATGCTTTGCTTTCTCTTATGCCAGTGGCCAGAAAGACTCCACTTTTCCAGGGTATCACATATCCCAGGTAGTGGGATTGAATATCCCAGGAAGGTGAATGTTTTATATTGAATGAAATATAACAGAATAAATCTCTACCTTCTGAGAAATTCTATTCTAATAATTGAAACAGTAACTTGTCACAACTATACTAGCACACCCCAACTCCCCCTCCCCAAATACACTACATTCATTATTGGTTAATAGCACAGGACTTGTACTGCTACTCACCTGACAGGCTAAACATCTTCCTGAAGCAAATATACTGTTTGTTGTGTGATACAGACCTGTTTAATCCAAGTCAATGAAAAAGAAGTAAAGGCAGAGATGTATTACATTTCACGAAGGCTGTCTGTTTTCTTGACATAACATCTCTTGATTTCTTTGCAATAAACTCAGTTTTCCTTTTTTCTTCTCCTGTCTTTATGTAAAAAGGTGTAATAGTGTCAAAGGAGAAAAAGAACTGTAATTTTTTTTTCACCCACCCAGTGAAAGAGTATTAGTGTTCTATTCTTTGGAGACAAAGAGTTTGACTGGTTGGCCTCTAGTAGTATTTTTTTTCCTCATTCAATTATTCTAAATTTCTTTTGGTACACAACAGCGATAATTTCCACATTAGTCTTTAGCTAATTTTTAAGATATTAACAGCTTATCATATTCATTCAAGAATTATCTAAGACTTCTGTAAGATTTCCTAATTCTCTTTGCACATCTGCCCCTAGTCTGATTGTGAGCAGGCACAGGACCTTGAGTACCACGATGTCAATGATTACATGGCTTTGGTCCTGGGGACAGCTATACCTTACAGGAAACCAAAAGGAGTGGAAACCTCTAGACTCTGACCTCACTTGAAACCATCAGATTATCTAGTACTGTGGCTCTCAACACTCTCTGTGTGTCAAACTCACCTGGGGTGCTTTAAAAATGCAGATGCCTGGGCTATGCCCCCACAGGTTCTGATTTAAATTGGCCTGAGAGGGTGCCCAAGTATTGGTCTATTTTGTAAGCTTTTGTGTGATTTTAATTTGCATCCAATATTGAAAACCTGTTATCACAATCATTTTAAAGACAGTACTTTAAAAGTACTTTAAAAGATAGTACTTTAAAATGATGAGTGCCACCTCATCATTTTAAAGAAGATAGTACTAGAATGAGAAGTCACTCAGCTCAAGTTACAAAACCCTCCGCAGGTAGAATTGAGTATGCAACTGTGGTTACTCAACCCTTGGTAGTGGGTACTTTCTACACCTTGCAGTGGCTGTGTTCCTGTCTCAAGAGAACTGACACTCGGGATCGTTGCCTGGCTTACTTTTAAGATCTTGACTTAAGGATTTTTGATTACTTTCTGGGTCCATTTCTATGACCGCACCTCAGTTCTGTACAAGAGTCACATAGGTGGAAAAAGAAGTAAAGTAAGGACCAGAACTTAAAGTCCCCTGAGCCCCAGCCTATTGCTTTTTTCTATCACACAATCATAATAAACAATAAAGTAGCTAATATTTAATGAATGCTTTCTGTATGTTAGGCACTAACAGTTTCATAAGGCAGATACACATATACTATATATTTTACAGACAAGGAGGCTGAGGGAATTGTTCATCTCCCCCCAGCCCCCAGCAAGCAGGTGGCAAGTCTGGGATGAGTCCAGGCAATTGGACTCCCCAGCCTGTGCTTGTAAGCTCTTAATCACTTTGCTATTCTGGAGCCCACTCTGAAAATGTAAGGTGTTGAATGGCAGCTGCTCCCTCATTTCAGCATCAGGGGTCTTGTTGCAGCTGGTTATGGTGCCCTTAGTTCCTGCTAACTGGGCTTTCTGTTTGACTAGAGATTGGGTCCTTGCCTTCTCCTCTATTTTCCCAATGACTGGCCCAATTGGAGGCAACCTATTCTCCTCAAGATTTTGCTATGATGCTCTATTTCCCCTAGTGACTTTGTTTCTTATTTCCTGTCTTTCCTTTCTCTTGGGGACCAATATGATATTTTATGCCTTACTTTTGGGCACATGTACTTTACCCCAGACATTCTGAACACAAATTCTACTCTCCTGTTTGGATCCTTGACTTTTCCCCTAGTCTTGTGAGTTTGGCTGGGTTCCCCATTTTTCCTGGGATTCCTCTGTCTGGACTTTTATACCTCCCCCTATCTTCTCTCACAATACCAGCAACAACAGGAAAGGATTAATCACTTTGCTTTCCTATACAGCAGGTGCACTGGAAACAAGCTGATCTGTCCTGTGAAACTGACAGGTCAGTGTGTTAATGTACTCTGAAGAACTTTTAAAATCTACATTTTTAGGTAGCATGTATGGAATTAATTTTCTGATTGATTCTGTAGGTTTGAAATTCTACGGAACAGGCTCCTTTACACCTAGAGAAAAATGTATGTGTGTTGTCTGGTAAAATGAATCTTACTAAGATGAAAATCACCAATAGCAAATACTGTAGCACAGATTTTTTTTTTCTGCAATAGAAAGCAAACAAAAAGTGAAAGATTCTTATAATTATTCTGTGACACATATTTACATGTAAATTCAAAAATTCAACCTGATAAATAAATTCTGTTATGACTTGGCATTGTTTTTAGAATCACCTTGACCCAAACAAACACTCAATAACTGTTTGTTAAATTGAATTCATTAAATGTCATGAAATTGAGAAAGTAAATATTAATGATCAGTTTCCATTGATTGAAGTGAACATAATGTTTCCTTGATAAACATGGCAGTAACAGTTGGTGACCATTGATGATTATTTCTCTGCTTCTCAGTTTTCTCTAAACCTTTATGGTCATGTATTGCTTTTCTAACAATATTAATTAAAAATAAACAAATGTTTTAAATGTTCACTAGAGTATCACAGAATAACCAATTCATAACTAAGTGGGAGCTGGACTTAGTAGCTCTAATTAGCATGATGCATACATATTTCCATTAACAGACTAGAATTCTTACTTTAAAATACAGTGGCATAGACATAACTATTGACAAAAGTCTAATTGCAGCTACTAACCCAAAACCACAACCAGGCTGTAGTTCATTAGCTGGAAACGCTCCCATCCTTGGAAATCTATTTTGGAGTTAGGATTGCTCCACTCCTCTACAAGTGGTAAAGCAACAGCTGCCATTTAATTAATGTTTCTGCTGACAGTTCCAGCTGATGAATACCATTGAATTTCCCTATTACCATCAATACTATCTACATTACTCCAAAAGGATATATTGAGTATAATTGCTTGATTTTGTCTTATTTCACCTTATTTCTTTCTCGCATCACTTCTTCCAAATTCCAATGATGCCGTTATTTACATCATCATTCACATCTTCCAGGGAATAAAGTCCCAGTGGGACGCATGTGTTCCTGGTGATGTATTGTGATGGAATCTCACCAAAATGAGCACGTGAAATGCTGAGCTCAGAGAAGAGGACAAGGGGGAAAACCAGATGAAAGTGGCCTGTGGTTTTTCAGAAAGTGAAGAATTTTGTCCTTTTGAGAGAAAGATTAGGGAAAAAAACAGAGGTCTTGTTTTTCTACATAGTATTAGCGAAAGATTAAAATCATCCAATTTGAACTATATTTGGGTTATATTATTATTTCAATTTCTCTTTCCAGACACTTTTTCATAGGAGTTGAATTTCAACAGAGCTCTCACTATTATTGTGTTAGAATTTAGAAGGATTTGGTCTGTGTGAAAGCACATGATTATACAGTGAGCTCCACTCAGTCTGCTCATCTTAAAGAATGTGTCCTGGGGCTCAATCAGGCAAGGCCCATGTTTTGTAGCTAAAAGAGGGGTTGGATTGATGCTGAACTGAGAGAACATAGGATCTAAATGGTGTGGCATCAGATGGTAGAGTGGTTCAAGCTAGCAGCTGGGATCTGAAGGTCTAACATGTGGTTATGGGGTATTCTGGCAGGTGGATAGAGGATGCCTGCATTCTGACACAGGCAGGGAGTCAGTCCACATTTGGGCAAGCTTGTCATCAGGAGCAGGAAGGAGAGCAGGGAGGTGGGAATCAGGAACAGGATAGCTGTGGAGGAGGAGCAGTCCTAGAGACTGTGAGTGAGATGCCAACATTGTCATACAATGTCAAAACAACTAAGATGATGCTAAATCCTAGTGGTGGGCTAGAGTTCTTTATGTCTCTCCCGCTTCATATTTAGTAAGAATAATTTACTCAGTCACCAAATATTTTTTGAGACTCATGTATTTCAGGCACTGAGCTAGGGATTGGGATACAATGGTGAATGTTATATTATCTCTGCTCTCTAACAGGAGTTATGGGTAAAACAATGGCAATTTCAACACCAAGTGACTAGTGGGTAAATGGTTTAGTGAGACCACAGAAGTGGGACCACTCACCTGATTTTGGATGGTCAGTGATTGATCCAGAGACAGTATAAAGTGACTCTCGCTGTGGGAAAGGGAACTGTAGAGGCCGAAAACAAGATAGGGCCTGACAAACAAGGTCTAAGGGAAAGCATCAGACATGAGTGTTATTGAAAAGCTCAAACATCTGATTTGTTACAACAAGTCTACATAGCTGTCCAAATAGTGGGGAATTAGTGAGTTGCATTCTTTCACTTACATGACAATTTTAGTTTTAAAAAATATGTAATGAAGAGGCTCTGCTATATGCATGTATGTTCATCACAGTTAAATCTTCAGTGGCCATAATGAGGCAGCCAAAGAAGCCTCTTGCAGGCTAGAAAATTCCTGACCCTCAAACCACATTGCTGAGTATTTTTTCTAAACAGTGACTACTCTCAATATGTTTAAAAACAGATGATGAATGCTTCCTATAAAAGTATTTGCTTTAGGACTTTTACAAGTTTGTGCACTTTGAAAAAATACTTATATATTCAACCCTCCACTTCAAGTGCCTAACTGCTGCTGAGGCAATAAACCTAAGTCGTAGCCAGAAAATTTTTGAAGCACATGTTGGAGAATTGCCTTACCACATATTAAAATGAATTTTGAGCCAGGAGCAGTGGAGGCTGAAGGGAGATTATCGATTGAGCCCAGGAGTTCATGTCTAGCCTGGGCAATAGAGTGCAACTCTGTCTCTTAAAAAAAAAAAAGAATTTTGAACCCATATTAATTAAAACACTTTGGCGGTGGTATCAGAATCAGTTCACATCAGATGAGGAGATCAAGGGAAAATAGTAGAAGGTTCAGAGAAGTATATACCTATAAAAATGGTGTACATTTTTAATACTATAGAAATGTAGTATTAAATCAATAGGGTTCAAATAACTGGAAAAATATGAAATTAAATTTCTGTTACAACTTACACTAAAATATGCATTAGATGGACCAGAAATTTAAGTCTAAAAAAATGGAGGTGAAATACTAACAAAAAAAATTAAAAACATATATAGGTGGGGAAGACAAAAAGCCAGTAAAACATAAGACTAAAACATTTGATTCCATAAAAACTGAATGAAAACTTTTACACTGAAGAAAAACCCCTTATAACCATCATGAACAAAGTTAAAATTCAAACAGCACTTTGTGACCAAAATAACCAGGAACAAATGTCCTTAATATAAGACTTTTTTTTTTTTTTTTTTTGAGATACAGCTTTACTCTGTGGCCCAGGCTGGAGTGTAGTGGTACGATCTTGGCTCACTGCAACCTCTGCCTCCTGGATTCAAGCAATTCTTGTGCCTCAGCCTCACGAGGAGCTGGGATTACAGGCATGTGCCACCACGCCAGGCTAATTTTTGTATTATTAGTAGAGATTGGGTTTCACCATGTTGACCTGGCTGGTCTTGAACTCCTGACCTCAGGTGATCCACTGGCTTTGGCCTCCCAAAGTGCTGGGATTACAGGCATGAGCCACCACGCCTGGCCAAGACTCTTTTAAATGAAAGTAGAAAAAGAGACACAATAGAAAAATTGACAAATGACATAAATAATTTGGAATAAATATGTGAAAAACTATTTAACCTTACTGATAATTAAAAATTTAATTAAAAGAAGATGTATTATTTCAACAGCTACATTGACAAAGACAAAAAAATTCAATACCCAGTATAGTGAGGGTATGAGGAAGTTGACACTATATGTTGCTGGTGGGAAAACCAACTGCAAAAGTTTCCAGAAAAACAACAATATGTGGCAAAAATCCTTATAATCAGAAGAAATATAAGGCTATTTCCATTTTGAGAAATAAAAAAATCTAAACACATGCAGTGCTTTTGAGAGTACATTGTTTTTTCTTCCTCCTATTGTTCTCAAATCTATTGACTTGTAAAAATTTGGCAGACCTAGAGACTCTTATATGAAAAAACAGCCAATATACTTCTTTCTCAGTTGCTTGATAGGATTTCCTAGGAGGGACCTTGTTAGAATAGGGTTGTTAAAACAAGGCTGCATAGTCCTTAAGTGTCAAGTACATCTTGATAGCAACTTATTTCCTTAGTTATGTATTATTAAAACATAACCTGATAGCCAAAGCTGACACATTTATGACTAGATCATGAGGGTGAGGGACCAAGGAGCAAGTGGAAGAAATGGGGCATTGCACCAAACAACTCTTTGCCATGGATCATTACCTAGAATAAAATTGCTCAGGCTCATTAAACTGTTTTGGTCATGAAATACTCTGAAAAAAATTGGTTTACCATAGTATTTGTAGATACTGGTAGATGCTAAAAGATAATTGACTCTAACCTCTTTTTAGGAAAGATGACAAAACTGAGACCCAGAAAGTTTAACTTACTCAAGGTCATACAGCTTATTAATTCAGATGTACGAATTTATAGACAAGCCACAGCGCTGTGGCTTATATCTTCCTAGAATCCAGAACACCACCTGTCTTGCGTTATTTCCCAAGATACCTGTTGTATAAGAGCTCATGATTTCTCTGTATCATCATGCCTCTAGCACCACCAGATGTTGGGCTTTTCAGCAGCTCACTACCCATCAATCCTGCCTGTTACTCCAGGGGATGGAGAGAGGCTGATGCTAACCTAAGCTCCAGTTACAGAGTGGTGTATGGGGTGAACGTGTCCTATGAGGGGTCCAGTGAAGGTGGTAAATAATTCTCAGCTGCTTCTCACTGCACTGACAGCAGGGTCATTTTGTGAATGGGTAGGGAGCAGCAATGTGAGTGAAATCTCACTCAAGATCTTGTGTGCTAACATTTTTCTGCTTTCTCCTGGGGAAGCCCTTTTTTGAAAGAAGCCACTCCTGAAACATTACCCCAAGTAAAGCTAAGAATGAAGCATTTTAAGCCAAGCTGATCATCTAGATTATCTTTTGCTGTTTGATCCTGCAAAGAATGTGCTGAGATGAGTAGTAGTACTGTATCACATAAGTTGTCCTTTTGTTTTCATACATTGGGCGCAAGTGAATGAAATCTCTTTACTTCTCTCATACCCACAGGTAAAGAGGAGTGAGTCCAAGCATCATATTTAATTCTGTTAATTACAATGTAAGTGTAAAATAATAGCAACAACTGCGCTCTAGTTCCAACTTCTGTTTGATGATTGTCAGACCTAGAAATCTAACAAACAGTACATTATTCAATGAATTCTTCACATTGTCCATTTGCAGCCCCCTTTTCTTTAAACAGTCTAGCCAATTATATTCTCATATCCTTGTTTCCTATTATCTCTTGTAGCCTCCTTGACATAATCACACTGTGACTTGTGGGAATTGTTTCCCCCTCTTCGCCTTTTCCTCTGGGTTCAGGCCTGGATGTGTACAAATTTTGTTCCCCTGCATCACACGAGGACGCTTTCCATTAGGCCTTGTACTCAACTTCCCATGCTTTCCTGAGCTTATTCTTTATTATATCTTATTTCCCTTTTATTCAGAATTTTTTTCTTTCTCCTTATTTTTTTAGGTATTTAAAATATTTTAAATTATTAATATTATTTTTGATGGACAAATTATAATTATATACATTTATGGGGTATAATGTGATGTTTTGATATATGTATACAATGTGGCATGATTAAATCAGGCTAATTAATATTCATCACCTATCATTTTTTATAGTGAGACATTTGAAGTTTATTCTCTTATTTTGAAATATATAATGCCTTATTATTGATTGTAGTCATTCTGCTGTGGCATAGATCTCAAAACTTATTCTTCCTGTCTACCTGAAATTCTGTACCCTTTAATCAACAACTCCCCATTCCCTCCCTCTCCCCGACTCCAAGCGTCTGGTAACCATTATTTTGCTCTCTATTTCTATGACTTAAACTTTATTAGATTCCACATATAAATGAGATCATGCAAGAATGCTTTTTCTGTTATTTCTTCTGCTTCAGTCAGTCTTAGAGCATCTTTCAACATTAATATACATGAAAGCTACACAAAATCAAGGCACTTTTATTAATGTTGTAGAAAAAGTTAGTATTCACAGGGATAATTTTTTTAACCAATAATTAACCATCGAACTCAATATGTATTATCAATTTCCAATTAAAACTAATAACCCCAATCATTCTCCAGGAAATATCCACCTTGGAGGAAGGACCTAACATTTCTTCCATATTGTTGTATAACAGAACAGAGTTCCAAGAACAAATTGACATTCAGTGAGATCAAACCAAACACTAGGGAGCATAAAGATGGTCTGTCATGACTCTAGGTTATAACATTTGTTCTTCTATTTTGGAATTTGGTGTTATAAGGAGGAATAGTGTCTACTATGCTCAGAAACAGGGAGAACATGGTGTGAGTACAAAGGTTGTAAAGGGTGCTCAATATACTAAGAAAAGGCCAGAATCTTCATTATATAAAGTCCTCAGCTAAATTCCAGGTATTTTTCATAAGTGCATTGGAGCAACAGCTTAACTTTAAAAGAAGAGTTATAAATAGGCATGTAAAATATGCATATAGAATAGGTTGAGCAACATTTTACAAAATATTCCTGAAAAGATTCTGCATAATATTGATGTTTAATTACTTTCTTTAACTCAACTTGATTTCTTTATTAATAGTGGTTGACTTGTTTGTTCAGTTTTGTTCATACCAACTGAAGTTTACAACTGATTAAACTGAGGGTATAATCTCTTATGTTTTCTGTGATCTGGACCTGACTACAGAAGCAATTTCCCAGTGTCACCTAAATCCCAGTTAAACTGAATGACAAGTTAGGAATCATGATACCAATAAGACCCAATCTCTAAGCTGTCACCTGAATATGATGATCATCAATGTCACTTTTTTTTTTTTTTTTTGAGATGGAGTCTTGCTCTGTTGCCCAGGTTCGAGTGCAGTGGTGTGATCTTGGCTCACTGTAACCTTTGCCTCCCAGGTTTAAGTCATTCTCCTGCCTCTGCCTCCTGAGTAGCTGGGATTATAGGCATCTGCCACCACACCCGGCTAATTTTTGTATTTTTAGTAGAGATGGGATTTTGCCATGTTGGCCAGGCTGGTCTTGAACTCCTAACCTCAAGTGAACCGCCTGCCTCGGCCTTCCAAAGTGCTGGGATTATAGGTGTGAGCTACAGCGCCTGGCCAATGTTACTTTTAATGTAACTATTAAAGCTATTGGCTCTAGAAAGAAAGTAAATGACAGATAATAATAGTTACTTTTATTGAGTGCTTCCTACCATATTAGGAACTGTGCTAAATGCTTTATGTGCACGAGATGACTATTATCATTTTCATTTTATGGATATAATCATACTATTTTTTGAATTCTTCCCTAAGACATGATCTAACCTCTTGTCAACTAAAATTTGGGCTTGTCTAAAATGTCAGCTATGTAAGTTTTTACAAAATGAGGTGAGGCTCATAAAATAATTTTTTTCCTAATAGATTTTCTAATACTTGATAGTTTTGATTTGTATACAAAATTCACTATGAAATTTAAAAATCTACCCACAAAGATATTATCAGAGTAAAAAATGTGAGCCACATTTAGTCTTTTTAACTTTCTAAACCTCAGAAAGATTTTTTATTGTTTTAATAACATCATCATAATATAATAAGATTCTGTGCTGTCCTTTGTAGGGAATGGTGGAACAAGGGATGATGGCTACCCATCATAAATACAACCAGTACTGTGAGCTGATTTCAGGAGAGGAATTGAGCATCCGTTATTTCCTGCCAGATTGCTCTCAGGATTATTCGGAAATAAATATTTCCTTGTGGAAGGCTAACTGCTCTTAGAGCAAATCTTCAATTTTCACCTGTGTCTCTGGAACTACTTCACTGACCAGCCCAGACTATGTGTGATTTATAATTCAGATAAACATTGATTTATAGTTAAGATATGCTTTATTGAAAAATTTTAATTATACTCACTTTAAGTTAGAGATCAATTAAATCTGTATTAGTCCATTCTCTCATTGCTATAAAGACATGCCTGCAACTGAGTAATTTAAAAAGAAAAGAGATTTAATTGGCTCATGGTTCTGCAGGCTGTGCAGGAAGCATGATGCTGGCATATGCTTGGCTCTTGGGGAGGCCTCAGGAAATTTACAATCATGGCGGAAGGTGAAGGGGGAGTAGGCATGTCACATGGCCAGAGCAGGAGCAGGAGAGAAGGGGGTGGCGGGTGCCACACACTTTTAAATGACCAGATCTCATGAGAATTCCATCACTATTGCAAGGACAGTACCAAGGTGATGGTACTAAACCGTGAATGAGAAACCACCCCCATGATCCAATCACCTCCCACCAGGCCCCACCTCCAACACTGGGGATTACAATTTAATATGAGATTCGAGTCGGGACACAGCTCCAGACCGTATCCAAACTTTTGTCTGATATCTTCTTTAAATACCTAATGAGTATAACAGTTTCATGGAAAAAGGAAGCTCTGGGGAACCTAATGTACAGCTCACTCATTGCTGTCATGTCAACTGCAGACCTCCCAAGCAAGCACTGCTGGAAGAAAAAAAGAACTAGCATCTCAGTTCTTTTGGTCCCTCTGTTTGCATACACTGACTGTTCTTCAAGGCTTCGAAGAAGCAAGACCCATTGTTGGGTCTGACATATGGCTACTTACTAGTTACTTCCTCTTTCACTTCCAGTCCTCTGGTAGTAGGAGGTGGTAATACAGACAGCATGGATGTTTAACTGAATCACAGGTATATGATCATAGCATTATTGTTACAGTGAAAAGTTAGAAACAAATATATGTTTAATAATAGGGCACTATTAACCAAGAAAAGGTGGATTTGAATAGCTCTTAATACATCCACTTAATGACAATCTGCAGACAAAATGTGAGAGTAAATGATATTAATAAAATAATATATTCAGTAAAAATAAATGCATTACAGAAAGTATCTTTAAGATTCTATTGCAAAAATAAGAAGACTATATTTCTAACATTAACAGTAACCATTTCCATTTGGAGATATAAATGTGTGATTTTAAATTTCTACAGTAAGCATGAACTACATTTAATAAGGAAAAGAGTTGAAGCTATTTCAAAATAATTTAATGGATCAGTTCACATGGCCAAACAGATAAGAAATACTCCATTTAAACTCAAAATTTAATAAGATATTCTCTGGAGGTCATAGTGCCAAAGTTGTACGTGTGTATGTTTATACCCTTACCTTCGTCCATAAAAAATTTTAAAACCATGATCATGAAGGTGGTTTTCCCAGGGCGAGGCTCATCCATTGCACTCCGGATGTGCTGAGCCCTGTGGTTTCCCCAAATGTGGGAAACTGAGCTGCATAATTTGTGGTAGTGGGGGTCTGTGTTCGTGCTTTCCCCTTAAAAAACAGTTTTCGTGTAGGTTTGGTAGAGATTGTTATACGTTGTCCCAAATAAAACTGTGTCTTTATGTTTTTAAATAAAACATTTCTCAGTTAGCATATGCATGGACATTTTGCTTTCCCATGAGTGAATTTGTTTCATTTTGTTTTTTAAAAATCGAACAGTCACATATTTACAGAAAAGCTGGAAGCACAGACAAAGGCTTTTTTTTTTCTTGAAACACTGGAGAGTAATTTCTGATCTGATGTCTCACGTTTCTTTAGTTGGATCACCTACAAACAAGGATATTCATTCGTATAACTACAACACTAGCATCAAGGTTAGGAACTTAACATTGATGCATCACTATCATCTAATACTCAGAACCCATTCAAGTTTCTCAGTTGTCCCAGAAATGTCTTATATGGTGAAATAATTTATTTCAGAATCACACATTGCACTTAGTTGTGTCTCTTTAGTTTATTTCACTCTGTAACATTTCCTTAGCCCTTCCTCTTTGACTCTTTAAAGTCCTATAATATTATTGTATCATAAATAAGCACTTTGAGGTATCAAAGTAAATGATCCTTCCTCAAGATTGTCCATAAAGTTAAAAAGCAACATACGATCTTCTCAACTTTAGTCAGTTTGAAAGTAGCCAGACCTGGTTTCGTATGCACACTCTGCAACTGAAAAAGTCTTTGCTCTACCATACCCACAGTCTTCCCTCTAGAGTATAGACCTTAATTAGAAAGGTAGAAAAATATTGAAATAGGTGATGAGAAGAGAAAAATAAAAATATGGCTAAGAGAATTTGAGATTTGGAAATGTGCTGTTTCTTTCAATCTTTATGAGGCTTAAGATGGTGTTTTTGAAAGACGTAATATTTAGGACATACTTTATATTATGTCTCTGTGACCAATATATGTGTTGTGGAGATAATTTGATGCTTTTAGTTCTTTAAATATTTCTTCTTAAATAAATCCATTCAGTCCATTAACCATAGTTAATGTTTTCCCACTGGTTTGTACATGTCATAGTTAAAGACCAATGTAGACTAGCAGGGAAATAGAAAAAGAAAAATTAGTACATTCATGAATTATTCTCTGTTCTACTTTAGACAAGTTAATTTTCCTTAAATTATCAGGTTCCATCTTAATCATAGGCCATTTGTGGTTATCAAGAAATAAATGTTTGTATGTTTGACCTTCACAGTCTTACATTTCCCACTAAAAGCCAAATTCAATTAGTCCTTTAACATCTAATCACAAAACATTCAATGTGGGAATCAAAATTTTTAAAAAATGGATAATTCTTAGATTTATCAAATTGTTCTCCCAATGAATATTAACTAAGACTTGAGGAAGACTGTTCTATTAAATTAACATTCAAATGTCGTAATTATATTAAGAGGGTAACTCTTATTTCCAGAATAATCATTTTAGAAATTAAAGAGCACTTATATCATAGCACCCTGGGTGGGTAAATGAAACTTCATACAAAACATGGCCCCCAAAAATAAAGCCCCACCCAAGATTACCTTTCATTTTTTAAGACCAGAGAGTAAAGGATTATACTCCTGTGGTATGACATGCAGCATCTTTGGATTTTCCAGTAATATGAATGAAAAGAAGAAATAGCTTAGATTTTACAAAGACTGTTGTTTCACTGATTTCACTAGTTTAAAGCAAATTGCTTGCAGTACTTTATAATTTGTACATTAAAAATTTAAATTACCTTAGTAATAGAGGCTCCTTAAAAAAAATTATAACTTTACAGATCAAGCTGAAGTACCCTTTGATTATTCCCCTCTCCAATGCCCCATCTTAGTCTTCTCTCTAGAAATAGTCACTGTTAACAATATAATGTATATGCTTCCAGACTTCTCCATAGCGTTGCTCATAGAAGAGATATCTATGTATGTATTTTAGCATAAATGATATATACATTATTTCACCTAACAACATGACTTAGACATTTTTTTCAGTACACACAGGTTCACTTCATTTTAGAAAATTGCAGCATGGTCTTCCATAGAAAGGATGCACAATTATTTCTTTAGCCATTCCTGATTTTGTGAATATTTAGGTTGTTCTGAATTTTTCACTGTTACAAATAATATTATGATGAAGATCATTGTACTTGCTTCCTCAATATCTACTCCAACAGTTAGTTGACTCTGAGGTAGATACTAACAGTAGAATTTTGAGGTGACGGGATATGCAAAATTGTCCGTGAATGCACAATACTTGTATTTAAATTCCCTTCAGCAGTGTATAAATATACTTACTGAATTTAAATTTGAATTTCTTCCATCAAAGTGAGGTTGAGTGCCAGTTTATATAAATCTTGATTATTTTTATTAGTTCTTCTGTGAGTTTACAGTTTATATTATTGGTCTATTTTTCAAATAGATGATTCTTTTCTTTCTTTAAATGATTTGTTGATTCTAATCCTTTATTATTATTTAGGTTGAAATACCTTCTCCTAGTACTTGTTGAAATACCTTCTCCTAGTACTTGTCTTTTCACTTTTATACTCTTGTGGTTGATGTAGTTAAACTCATTATATTTTCTTTCTTTTTTTTTTTTTTTTTGAGACAAGGTCTTGCTGTCACCCAGGCTGGAGTGCAGTGGTGTGATCTCCGTTCACTGCAACCTCCACCTCCTGGGTTCAAGAGATCCTTCCACCTTAGCCTCCCGAGTAGCTGGGACTACAGGTGCTTACCACTATGCCTGGCTAATTTTGTTATTTTTAGCAGAGATGGGTTTTGCCATGTGGCCTAGGCTGGTCTTGAACTCCTGGGCTCAAGCAATCTGCCTGCCTCTGCCTTCCAAAGTGCTGAGATTACAGATGTGAGCCACCTCGCCTGGACTCATTATATTTTCTCTTACGGCATTTGCTTTTTTTGTTTTATTTCAGAAGGTCTTCCTGACTCTAAGGCACCACATATTTGCCTACATTTTCTCCTAATAATTTCTTATCATTAAAAAATTTTAAGTCTTAACTACAATTTTGTGAACAGTGTAAGATAAAATCAAACTTTTATTTTTTAAAAAGAGATAGCTAGTTAGTCTCATTGATTTGAAATGCCATACCATTATTTTCCCATTGATTTGAAGTTCCACTTTTATCATATTTCATAAACATATGTGTTCTATAGATACAGGCATACATATATACATACATATTTATCATTTAAATAAACATTGGTTGGTTCTATGATTATTCCTCATTTTACAGACAAGGAAACTGAGGTACAGAAATATCAAATAACTTGCCCAGCAACACATAGTCAAGAAATAGTGGAGCAAAAAATAAAACCTATGGATCTAGATTTAGAGTCTGTGGCCTTAATGACTATACTTCCTATAAATTTTCTGTTTGTGAGTCTGTTTTTTGAACTCTATTCTGTTTCTTCAAACTACTTGTGTATTGTTGCATTAATTTATTAATTTCCTTCCCAATTACATTTTAAAAACAATCGATGGCAATATATAGAAAAGTCGTTGATTTTTTTATTTTGTTTTTGTTTCTTGCTATCTTGCTGAACACTCTTCTTAGTTATAGAAGTTTTTCCTTTATCTTGAGCTTTCTATCATTTTTCTCTGTAAATAATAACAGTTTGCCCCTTATTTTTCAACACTTATACAACTTACTATGGTTTTACTTAATTCCATTGGCTAGGATGTCCAATCTAATGTTGAATAGTAACAGTAGCAGTGGGCATTCTTGTTTTGTTCTTGACCTTACAGACAATATTTCTAATAAATATCATGTTTGCTGTATTTTGGGGTAGATATTCTTCATTATATTAAGGAAGTTTCTTTTTATTCTTAGTTTTTTCCCACATAAACAGATGCACACACAAGTGTATCACATATACACACATAATCACAATTGTCTTTGGGCACCTGTTGAAACTGTTTCTCTCCTAAATCATATGACCAAGTTAGCCAATTATATTGGATTATATTGGTTGTTCATTATTAAAAAGCGATATTTTGTATTCCTGGGATAAACCTTACTTGATCATAGTGCATTATTCTTTTAATTGATTGCTGGATTTAAATTTCTAATATTTTATTTAGCAATTTGCATCTATGTGAGATTTGCTATGGTTTTCTTTCCTTATGCAGTCTGGCTTGAAATTTTTAGAAAGCTAATGCACGTTCTTAAAAGGCTTTTTTATTTTTTAAAGGGTTGGTCAGAGTTGCCTATGAAATTTTGTGGACCTGATTAAATTAGGGGAGAGGGGAGTATATTTGAATACCATTTCAAGTTTTTTCTGCCTTTGTTGGATTGATTTTATTTTCTTCTACTTTTTTGTGATAGCGTAAAAATTATAAATTGTATTTGTGTTTTTCTACTAAATGCTATTCAATTAGCACTTAAATGAAATATATTTTCTAGTAATATTTAGAATTGGTCAGTGTCTCTCTACATTTATTAAACAAAACCAAAAATTTTTGTATGCTTTAATTTTACTTAAGTATTCCTTCCCATTTCAATTCCCTTCCATATTGACCTAATTTGGAAGTTTATTCTACATTGTTACTTTAAAAATTCCTATCATTGTTGTTTTAAAAAATCAACACTTATCTAGAATTAATAATATAATTTAATGGATTTTTTGTTCATCATTATTTTTCAGAGCTTCCTTATTATTATAATATTCATTTTTATTTTGGTTGGCAAAATTATATCAAAGAATTACTGTGAGTGGTAAAGTTTCTGGTTCCTTCATGTTTCATTTTCATTCTTGAATGATAGTTTGGTTGGATATAAAATTGCAGGTTTAACTTTTTTTTCTTGCTCCTTTGATTTTATTCATTTGTTAACAAGAAAATTGTATCGGAGATTTTGTTTTTTCTTTCCCAAAGATTTTAGTATTTGTTTCCTTTATTCTTTGTTTGGGAAATGTTAATATAATATCTAGGTATAGGTTATTATTTAAATTTATCTTACTCAGAACTTGGTTGGACCTTAAATTGTGACTAAACTAATGTATATGTTACCTTCCTTCCATTCCTGCTAATATCTTAGTAACTCCAATTGGGTGGATGATGGAGCATTTGAGTCTATTTTACATAATTCCTAACTTTTATTTTATACTTTATATCTGTTCATCACTTTTTATTGCATTCTGCAAGAAATTTTTGGATTAATATTACAGTTCAGCAATTTGTTCTTTGTGTCCATTCTCTTATTTGACCTACTTGTCGAGTATTCTATTTAAAAGATCAATATTTTAATAGGTGTACTTTCTAATTGATTATTTTCTGTGGATTTAATATCCTATCACATATCTCTGTGGATATGACTTGTAATTACTCTGAAGTCCTTTTCTGACATTATTAATTCCTGGCTGTAAGTTCTTCATGTTTTGAAAACAAAGAACTCTATTATATTTCTTTTTAATGGTATTGGCCTTACTCCAATGCTAAGTGACTCCTGAGTGTTCATCTTTTAGCTGACACTCCTTATTAGGCTCTTTGTTCTATGTGCTCTGGCAGGCTGCTTAGAGAGAGACCAGATTTGCTGCTGGAACTTGTATTTCAGTCTGTTTTCAAGAGTGTATGGGAGGGGATGAGGATGCCCCTGGCCTCAGAGACTAGCTCCTGGTAGGGGAGGGGCTGTCTTATTCCTATTGGTAGCTCCAGCTATTCAGGGCATCCAGGATGCTGCTTTGTTTCTCTGATTCAAGCTTCCATACCTTTGACTCCCAGCTGGAAGCAATAACTCCTGTTGCTACTCTTTGACTACAAATGTGGCCTAAGTTGGTAGAGGGAAGGTGCACAGTTCAACCTTGCTGTTCCTACTGCTCTCCTGTAACAAACACTGTCTGTTGTCTTAGGCCTCCCTCTTGTCCTTCGTATCCATTCCCAACATTTATTAGCAGCACTCTCCTATTCTTGTTTTGTGCTGGTTTTAAATCCTCCTTCTAATACCACCTGCTTTCTGTCTTCCAATGTCTTCTCAAAGTTTATATGGTCCTCCAAAGCTTGATACTGTTTCCCAGCTATATACATTAAAAAATTCTTTCTAAAATTTTGAGATTTCCAGTGGGAAAAGGAGACTACAATCTATTTCCGTTCTACCACCTAGAAATGGAAACCAGCGTGTAATCTTCAAAACCTTGGGAGGATGTTTTGAAAATGAGTTTAGCAGACCAGTTTGCAGGACTGCCATTTATGGTTGTGTATGCTGCTCACTGTATGAAGGCATCCAGTTGAGGAGGTAGCCGAGAGCTGAGAGCAAGCACACTGTTTCTTCCCATCTGTCAGAGAGCAACTGACAGGCAGGAGGGACCTTTTCTTTCTAATTCACACAAGGATGTCCTGTGGGTCAGCAGTCGCCCTAGTCATTTGAGCTTTAAATTACGTTATGTATGATGATGATTCTGCACGTGTATACCTAGGTCAAAATGACCAAATTATTCATTAGAAATACACATAGTTCCTTGTACATCAATTATACTTCAATAAAGCTGGAAAATAAAGTAAAAAAAAGTAAAAGAAATTTTATTGTGCAAGTAGTAAAGTGTGTAAAATGTTCTGTTGGATTTAGAGGATAAATTTTTAAGGTTTCATATTTTACAAATTGGTCAAGATGATATAAAAGCTTCACCTTAGTTGACAAATAACAATAATTCTAAAAGAAGATGCATTCATGAACAGGATAGTTAAAGGAGAAGAGAGTTAAAAGGAGACAGTAACTAGCTGTTAATCATCTTTTCTGATAAACAAAGTGGTATAGTTAACAATCTGTCTTGGAGATCTTAGGGAAAGCCCTAGGTAGAGAGGCAGAGGGATGAACTAAAGCTGTGCTGCCCAATACAGTAACCACATGTGTCTATTCAAATTTAAATTAATCAACATAAAATAAAATAGAAAATGGAAATTAGGTTCTTCAATCATATTGCTGTATTTCAAGTGTTCACTAGTTCCATGTGACTAGGGGCTACTGTACTAGACAGCACAGATACAGACTAGTTCTGTCATCACAGAAAACTCTATTGGAGAGCACCGACCTAGTTGATCTCTTAATCTAGGTCCTCTACATACCAATAGTTTTACCTTTGTAGATAACTACATTAAATGTAATCCCAGATTTTAATTGCCAGGGGGTCTAACAGAAGACAGAATATGGGTCCATACTGGGTGCAGAATAGGCATTCAGGAATCAATAACGTTGACTGGTGATCAATAACGTTGATTGGAATCAATAACGTTGTTGATGAATGGATACATGAATGAAGCTAGCAGTTAATTCCCACTATTTGATAAAACACTGCATTCATTTATCCATTCATTAACTCAAGAAATATTTATCAAATGCCTACCACTTGCTGGGTACTGGTTCAGGCACTTGATCAGGAAAGTGAACAGACCAAGATTATTTCCCTTCTGGAGTTTACATGCTGGAGGATGGGGTAAATATTGTAAATAATAAGCATAATAAATCAGTAAATCATATCACAAGTGTTAAGGTGATAAATGCTATGAAAAATAAAAAGTAAATTAGGGTAAGGGGAATCAGAAGTGCTGAGCGTGAGTAGGGAAATGAAGATTATAATTTTAAATAGGATGGTCAGGGAATGCCTCATGGAGCAGGTAATGTTTGAGCAAAGACTTGAAAGAGGTGAGGAATAAGCCATGTGAATATCTGGGCAAAAAGTAAGCCAGGCAGAGAGAATAACCTGGGTGGGCCTTAAGCCGGGAACATGCTTGGCAGTTCGAGGAACAGCGCGATGGCTGGCGTGGCTGGAGCAGGTGAATGAGGGAGAGAGGAGTTGCAAAAGAGGTCTGAGAGGTAACAGATGGGGACAACAGCAGAGTCTTGTAGACCATTGTAAGAATTTTGACTTTTACTCCTTTTGAGAAGTCTTGTTTAGCAGAGAAGGAACATGATCTGATTTAAGTTTTTGGTTTTTTTGGTTTTATTTTTGTTATAGCACAATTTATATATTTCAAGTGGACAAAAATTAGTGTCATTTTTGGAATCTTAAGATAAATTGTCCTTGAATGGGAGCTTCCTTTCCAGTACTTTGAAGTCTATAAGATGCGCCTGGAAAATTTACTACTGTGGAAAATGAAGACTGCTTAAATCGAATGAGGGGATGGAGAAGAGCTTGTTTTTTTTTTTTATTGCTGTGAAACTGTCCTTCAGGCAGCTGAAGGAGTTTCATATTTTCTTTAGACATTATTAGGCACTGAAGCTCTTGCAGGACAACTTTGATGCTATATGAATTCTGCCATTTTGCTAGCATTGATATGGGTCAATGAAATGGGTCCACCACTTCATTGGAGCTAGTAACTCCATTCAGATTAATTTCTGTTACAAATCTTACAAAAGAGGCTGCTTCTGGTTATTTAGGTCCACATTTTATTTTAAGGCTGTATATTTGGTTTTCATAAATTGTTCTTGGAGGCCCAATTGTCAGCCCTGTGCATCTTGTGTCATGTCTTCATCATCTTCTAGACCGCAGTTAACTGTGCCATCTCCTGCTCCTTTCTGGGCTTCTTTGAGTTCTTCCAACGGTTGGAAATTGTAAGGGACTTTTACTCCAGAGCCTGCGGTAGCTGCCATTTTGTGTTGCTCTTGCTCCTTGACTTAAGTTTTGAAAGGTGAAGTTTAGCTCCTGTGTTAAGGAGACATCGTAGTAAGCCAAAGACAGAAGCAAGAAGGCTGGCTAGAGGCTGTTGCATTATCTAGGTTGAAGATGATGGTGGCTAGGTCCAGGGTGGTAGCAATAGTAATAGTGAAAAGTGGTCATATTCTGGATATATTTTCTATGTTGAACTATAAAATTTCTGGATGGGTTGGATGTGGATGTGAGAGAAAAGGAAGAGTCAGAGTTTCAGCCTAGCAACTAAAAGGATGCAGTCAGCATTAATGGGGGTGGGGAAGGCTACAGGAGGACCAGATAGAGGGTAAGACCAGAAGTTGAGTTTTGAACATGTTAAGTTTGAGATGTTTATTAAACGTAGAAGTAGAAGAGTTGAATGAGTTGCTGGATATACAGGTGCAGATTTGGGAGAATAGTATGAAGTTGAAATAGGGTTACTAACAGGTAAGCAAATATATTCTTTGTTAATGAACCAAAGTCTTTGTACATCAGAAGGTAGAATTGGCTGGCTGTGAGTTCAGGTAAAAATAACAGATTGTTCTTAGCATGAGCTAAGAGACCTGTTAACAAATTTTGCTTTGCAAACATTTACAAAATGTTCAGGCATTAAATTCAGTTTTAAGAAGGAAATATTTCCTGCATACTTTGATGTTTAGTGTGCAGAGTTTTTCTGTGATTTTCACAAAGCACTTGAGCATTTTTGTTAATATCAATGCTATGTTAGGACAAATGCTGGTATTATTTTCTCCCAGGCCCGTAATATTTTTAGCAGTTAAACCCAAATCACTGTACTTTAAATAGACTTCATTTACCACTGCAGCATAAATAATCTATTTTTAGTCATTGGAAAGAAAATCTTGATGTTAATTTAAAAGAAGGAAATAATAAAATGTAAGTACTTGAGTATTAGGCCTGAGTCTATAAAAACAAGTTAATCAAAATTGTGCAGCATTATAATCTTAAAAGGATGACGTCAAGGGTCTGATGTCTTGGATTCTTAAGGACAGACATGGAACAGTCCAACATCTGTGCCAGAATGACCTCTGTGAAGCATAATATTTCCTTCTAAATATTTAGACATCATGATAGTTTTCTATGGTTTTAATTCATAAAATATGGATTTTTTAAAAGCCACAGAAGCATAGCAATTTTTTTCAGCTGTCCCCCTACCATCTCTACCTTGCTTTTAACCCCTATTAACTCCTAATGTGAACAATTCATCTAGAACCTTCTTTCAGAAACATGACCATCTACAAACATCTCTGGATAAGGAAATAAAATGACAAGGAAAAAGTTCACTGACTCTGAGCTGGTCATGAAATCTAAAGGCATTAATATGAATAAACTAAGATAAGAAACATCTTAGATAAGCTTGTTGTGGTTTAACTTCATGGCTTTCATAATGCTTTTACTATATTTTTCTCTTGTTAAGACTCTGGTTGTTTTCTAGGTCAAATATATTCTAGTGACCCATGCTGTGCAAAGAACCCTTATTTTATGATACCCAGAAAACTGTTTTGGAAGTCTCAGAGGAATCATGTGAGTTAACATAGGAAACTCATTCAGTCTGTTTATTTTCAGCTGATTTGCTTTCTTAATTGAGTAATCCAAAACTGGATATTTATGTAAAAGAAAATATGTTTTGCTATGTTTATACTTGAGCATAATTAGCTAGTTATTTTTCTTTCTCTTTAGTTTTACCGCCACTACACACAAACACAGTAACCAATTAGGTTATAATAGAACAAGATAATTCAATGGCTTGGTTGTTTATTCTGTATCTTGAATGCTAAATAGAAAAAAAATTTATGTTGAATATATGAAATTTTTTCTTTCCATGAGATTATAAGTTAGGGAAAGGGGGTATGGGGCACAATAGTGGGCTTTACTTTGTGCACTGAGAGCAGCAATTCTGAGATCCACACATATGCCAGAACATGGAACTAAACTCAGACTCTTTGGCCTTTTGCTCACAGATATGTCCTTTCTTGCTAATCTGTTTACTCTCTACCAAGAGCCAAGTGTATCATCTTCACATTTCTTGCATATATTGCGCTCATTTTCCATTCTGTGGCCACTGTGAAGACTTCAGGTATAGATGAAGTTATGTGACTGAAAAATAAACATCTGAGTAGCTACAGTCTTTGACCCCTCTTCCCATTCCCCTACCCCAGACTTTCCCACCCCCACTTAACTGCTCTTGGGCCACTGTGGTTATGAGGGAGGTAGTGGAGAAGTGGAGATGATAGAAAAGTGATTTCTTTGGAATGAGTAAAGGGATGGGGGCAGCTTGTATAGAATGACCCATCTCTGCATCCCCAGAAAGCAATGGCTTAACAGGAGAGTAAACACAGACTGGGCAGTGGGATTGGCTTTAGTTTGAGAGATAATTTTCTAGAGTTTAGAGAGAGGAAGGAAAGAAATTTGTTGAAGCAGCTACTGTACACAGCTATAGCAATACTTATCAATATGTATAGGTACATGTATATGTGTGTGTATATATATATATATACACACACATATATGAGATTTAATTTGTAAGATTTAATAAGATTTAACCTTATTTGCAATTATTTTTGATTATCAGCAAGATTTATATTAATGTGGTACATATCAAGATGGGCAAACTAGTTCTTTAGAGCTGTTATCTGTCCTGATTGGGTCAGTGTCTCTTCTGTTTAGCCAGTGACCCTGCCATTCCAGCTGTGCAGCCTCTCCCCTGGAATTCTCTGGGCCTCCTCACAATCCAGAAGACAAAGGGGTCAAGCTTTGTGCCTCAGAGGGCCTCCAAGTCATTTCAGCACTATAGCTGGCATCCTCAGAAACTCACTTCAGCACTATAGCTGACATCCATTCTGATTGGTTGTTAAATATTTAAAATCCCACCTCTGATTGTGATCTATCTGGAGTTGGGCCCTAAAGAGATGAGATACTTAGAAAGGGCAAGTCCATGTGGGCTTCATAGTTGGTAGGGGAAGAAAGAGAGGTGGTAAGAAGTGTGGAAATAAAAATGGGGCATGAAAAGGAGACTGAAGGGTGTGGGAAGAGAGGTGAAGACACACTGCTGAAGAAGGGCATTGTGAACAAGTGTGGCCTACATCTGGATGGCCTGGGGCAGCCATGCCTTTGCTTTTCTTGTCTCACTTTTCAAGTGAGGACCTATCCTCGCTTGAAAGTTGTGTAGGCACCTTTGAGAAAATACTTCCTATTGCCCCCTCTGAGCATGCACACCCCATCCTCTCTTCTCCTAAGCGCCTGTGTTGCATGCACACACTTTGCCCTTGTTCAAGCGGTGCTTAGTAAGAATTCTTGAATGTTTGCTTTCTAATGTGTATGTCCAGGCAACTTCATGCAGTGAATCTGGAAATAACCTAATTTATCGCCTTCATTTTGCAAATGAGAGAATAAAATGGGTCTAAAGAAATCAAATAATTGCCGTATATCCCTCAAATCCAGGGATGATTCTCCTACTAACACTGTAAGTCTCAAACTGCAGATTTCCTGAGGGAAATTATGTTATAAATCAGGACAAACTTCTCAATTGTTTCTGTGCTTTGAGAACAATGGACTTTGTTTTTTACTTTACTTATGAAAACTTAGAAAAATATTCAAAATATTATATTGACTGAAAAAAATCCATATGACCACATTAAAAATATACACGTGAACATAATTTTAGGCAAAGGAAAAATTCTATGCCCAAGCCAATAAATTATCTTCTATGGTGTCATGAGAGGCAGTTAAAGAATAGACTCCGGATCCCAAATTACTTAGGCTCAGATTTTAGCAGAGCAATATTTAACAAGTTACTTAACTTCTCTCTTCCTTGGATTCCTTATTTGTAAAAATGAGAATAATGTACCATTTTATAGAGTGGGTCTGATGATTATGCAAGATGATTTAGCTTAGAGCAATGCCTAGCACATAGTAGGGCTGCTTGTACTGTTATTATCACAGTTTTTGTGGGCTGAGGTTTTTTACAGCCCAGATTCAGAGTAAGAGGAACTTGATTTCCTTCGAATCAGATTTGATAAGTACAAAAGTGAAAGGTCAGATAGAGAGGGAGGTCGTGTGGGTTATTACAGTAAACAATAAATCCTACTTGAGTTATGTACCCAATATGTTAGCTACAGAAAAATTTGAAAGTACTAAACGTTTTGTTACAAATCAGCTTGTTTGAGCCAGTTCTATTTTTATCAGCATGTCTTATCTCTCTTATAAGCAAATCATGTCCAATCAAAGCCAGAAAAAAAACAAAGCTAACAAGTATTCTGACTCAACACATTTTTTTGTAACACTCAGAAAGCTCAGTCTTTTATAGTCTTTTGGCCATATTGTCTTGGTTATCTTCTGAGATGAGATGCACAAAAACCTATAATGAGGACTAGAGCTCACATTGGAATCTCAGAAATAGAGGCTAAATTACCATTTCCAAAAGGGGAACTTTTCACCTCAGTATTAAATCAAGCCTCAGAAGAAAATGAAAGTTATTATTATTAATTCTGACGGTTATTTCACTCTAAGACAGCTGAAATTCCTAGATATCTACTTTGTAAAATAATTTATTGATCCCAGATTCTCAACTATGGAAATGATTCAATATCTAATATTACTCCTATAAAAATTTAGCTTTCTACTTTAGGATGTAATAGATTTTTCCCCAAATAATATTTAGATTCTTTAAAAAATATGTTAATATGCATAAAATGACTGTAAGTCATCAGAAAGATGTATTAAGAGCTGAATACCTTTAGAATGGCAGAAAGGACTTTCTCTTCAGAGTGCTACTAAATTCTAGGGAGAGTATCTTTATCCCTTTTTAGTCTTCATCTATTTACTGAGACTTAGCAAAAATACTTTGAGGGTTTTAGTTAGCTTGATCATGCCTCACACTTCCTGAAGAAGGTTGCAGTTGTGGAGACCGCACTAAATTCCTGAAGGAGTTCCAACCAAAGAATCCTTAGACATGCTCCAACTGACTGGGCTCAGGAGATTTTTTGTTGTCTTTTAGGTGAAGAGCTAATGGCAGAGGGAATTATGAGGCCTCCTAGTCATAGGGTCACCATTAACTTTATTGGCTCTGTTGGAGTCTAAGTGTTTTCCCAAATAAAATGAAAATTAGAGCAGGAGTTAGTAGCATTTCCTTTCTCAAAATAATGTTTGATTTGAATTACTTATAATTATTTAACTCACTCAAAGAGATTAATGTAAATATTTGAGAAACTGCCTCCCAGGAAACAGAGAAATGACTTCAAGATTCTGAAAATTATCTTCTAATTCTCTTGGGAATGCAAAGTGTGTGGGTAACCTAAATATCAAGAGACAGGAAATATATTTGACAATTGGAAAGACTGCTATTGAAATGCATTCCTGTTAAATCAGTGGATCAAAAAGTAACAGAAAATTATGTGTCTAAAAGCGAATGTAGATGTTAATATAAATAACAATGACAGGGTGGATGTTTCAAGAGGATATTAAAAAGGAATAGATTCAGATCTTAGTTGTACCAGGCCTGGTAAAGGCAATGTAAATGGCAAAGTCTTATTTCTTTTGAAAGTTTTGTAATGATCGGATGATAGGGCTGAAGGGACTGAGAAGGAAGGAGGAAACTCTTTTCCAATATCTTCAATAGGATATGCCCTTTTCTAAATTCATTTTTATGTTTCATGTGAAAATTCTTTTAATAGGATGAGTACTCCTTAGTTAGATAATGTGGTTAAAGCAATTACTCCTCTATAGTCCAATCCTGCCAACAATTCATACTAGTAATTAATAACATGCTGAACGAATATTTTTAAAACTGCATTTTAAAGAACTCAACTCATAATTTAAGAAAATATTTCAGTAAGCAGTGGCAGGGAATCATTGCAGACACTCACAGAAAAGAAGCAATAAAAATCGGTCTGTAAATAAAACCAAGCAGGATCAGAGACAGCGTATAGTGTCATTAGATTCTTAGGTCATTAGATTATCTTGGCTGGCTCTTTACTTAGATGAGCCATGTTGCTTGCTTTGGGGCCTCCAGGCAAACCTTATGTGGCAAGAATTGACGTATGAATACATTTTCAGTACACCACTTCGTGTTATTTCACAGGCCTCTGACATTTGGCTGTCACCCAAATAATCTCTAGTAGGTTTCATCAATGCCTTCATTTTTCTTTTGTAATACTTAATAACTTCTTTGGGTAGTTTTTTTTCTTTTGAGTAGTTTTTATTTAAGCATTTTTTCCACATCCAGGAGAAAGGAAATACCTGAATAAGGAGTTAGGCTTTCCTAAAGTCTCAAACAATTTATCTTTGTAGCTCCAAGTAAAAGTAGGAGTAGGAGAGAGTAGACATGATCAGAGCTCATTCCAAGCCAGCGTTTTCACTCTTCCCTTGCTTCCTTTCCTATAAATAAAATTTGGGGTGGGGAAAAGATTTGGAAAAATATTTGTAAAAAATTTTATCCCTATTCCTCCTCTTCCTCTGAGCCGGAGACCACCCAGGGGCTTGACTGATGTTTTCTATTGGAGAAGTCTGAAGGAATCCACTCTTGGGTAGCTTAAGTGTATCTGCTTTAGTAGGCAACATTTCTGAGCCACACAGAAATGGAACCAGTTTTCTTGGTTTGCCTCCAAGTTGACCAACTTTGAAATTAATTAGCTGTGAGGCTTATAGCAAGCCACTTTAACTCTTCTAGACCTTCTATTCTTTTCTAATAAAAAGAAGAAGAAAGAATAGATGTTCTCAAAGGTCATTCTAGATAAAGATTTCTCAATTTCAACATTATTGACATTTTGGACTGAATATTCTTTGTTGTGATGTGCTGTCGGAGGCATTGTAGAATGTTTAACAGCATCCCTGGCCTCTACCCACCTGATGCAGTAGCGTACTTCCTAGTTTTGACATCCCCAAATGTCTCTAGCTATTGCCAGATGTCCCCTGGGGAGACTGAAAGATAAAATACAAGACACCCAGTTAAATTTGTGTGTCAGATAAAGAATGAATCATTTTATTGTATTTAATTGGACATATTTATACTAAAAACTTACTTGTTTTTTTGTCTGAAATTCAGATTTAATTGAGCATTCTGATTATTAGTTTGCTAAATCTGGTAGCCTTATTGGTGGGGAGGGTGAGGTGGTGGCACAAAATTGCTCTCTCCTCCACTCCGTTGAAAACCAATGTTCTAGGCAAAAAGTTTTTTAAAAATATATGGTTTTGTTCTCCTCGGAATTTTCCACATTAGAATAATTAAAGGGATAGGCCAGACTTCCATTAGATCAGATTTTTGGAAATGTTCCTGATTGATTAATTTTGCATTCATAGATATAGCTATTCTAAAAAAGAATATTTTTCAACATTGTTAGGATAGGGATGTCAGACAATGACCATTCCTTTAAGCCACTGCTGATTTCTCTCTGAGAAGGCTAAACATGTGCTTAGGGCATTGATAAAACAGAAACTAGAGAGAGAGAGAGAGAGAGAGACATTGTTTGAAATAATTAGGTATTTTTTTAAAGCATCAGTGTAGTAGACACTATGGAAGAAGTTCTAACTTTGTGGAACTTATTTTGAATTCCATATGAAAGCGGGGTGAAGGATAATCTTTTTAGTGCCTAGGGATTTTGAGTTTCTAACCCTGGCCTGATTTCAGGACATTTTACCCAACATCAGTCATAACAGAAAGAGGGTTTGCCACAGGTAGTTCACTCCTCCTTTCTACCCTAAGCTCTTGAGCAGTTATGTATAAAGAGCAGTTCTGTAAAGAAGTGTGCATGTGGAGAAGTGGATAATCAAATGAAACAGAGCTTTAGGTACATGTCTTTGTGTGTGCCAAACTCAACACACTGCTTTTTCAATTTGAGCCAGACTCATCTGACCAATTTAGGGTCTGGCATTTTTTAATTTCCACTGGTACTTGCTGTCTTCATGATAGCATGGGGCTTGAAGACTCAACATAAGGATGAGGGAGTCATGAGGATGTTCAAACTGGTAAAATATGGCAGTGATAACTGTAAGCCTGCAGTGCTCATAGATAGTAAAGGACGTAAAAAATATTTTATCATTGTTATTGATAAAGGTTTTTTCAGTGCTTTCCATAGGTATGAATTAAATGCTGAAAGAAGGCTGAACAGCATAACATTTTTCCTCTTTTACAAACTTCCATATCATTTAGGAAAATAATACATGCAGATAAGAAAAAGTGACAAAGAAAATATTGGATAAAGAAAGAATATTTTTGGGAATACGGTGGCTCACGCCTGTAATCCCAACACTTTGGGAGACCGAGGCGGGCGGATCACGAGGTCAAGAGATCGAGACCATCCTGGCCAACATGGTGAAACCCTGTCTCTACTAAAAATACAAAAATTAGCTGGGCATGGTGGCACGTGCCTGTAATCCCAGTTACTCAGGATGCTGAGGCAGGAGAATCATTTGAGCCCAGGAGTGGGAGGTTGCAGTGAGCTGAGGTCATGCCACCGCACTGCAGCCTGGCAGCAGAGTGAGATCAGTCTCAAAAAAAAAAAAAAAAAAAAGAAAAAAGAATACTTTTTTGTATGAGTATACGTAAAATATTTAAAATATTAAATGAAACACACTTTTATTGAAAACTTATTTGTTCTTTATCTGAGATTCCAACTTAACTGAGCATCCTGTATATTTATTGCTAAATGTGACAAATAAATATATCTTGCAATATATGCTAGATGCCAAAAGATTGTTTAAATATTTGGTGTTCTAGGAGTTGAGAGGGGATACTGCTTCTTTCTCAATCTCAGCATTATTGGCATTTTGGGCTGGATAAATCTTTGTTGTTGGGGCGGGGGGCTGTCCTATGCATGGTAAAATGTTTAGTGGAATCTCTGGCTTTTACTCATACATGCCAGTAGTACCCTCAACCCCTTTGTGACAACCAAAAATGTTTCCAGACATTGTCAAATGTTCCCTGGGGAGGAAAATCTCTGATTGAGAACCACTAGCCTCTTAGTGTGGAGGAAGACTTAGGAGAGATATCACTTGAGTACGGCCTAGGAGGATGTGTGAGATTTTGCAAGAAAGAGGTAGTTTTGATGGAGAGCATTTTAGATGAGGGAAAAGGCATGAATAAAGATGTCAAGGTATAAAAGTTGAGAGTAAGTTTGGGGTAGAGTAAGCAGATGAGTTTAACTATATAGTTATTGTTCATACGGGAAACAGTCGGATTGTAAAGTACTTTAAGAAATAGAACATATTTTGTGACTCTGCCTATGCCCACAGCAGCCTAATAGTATCTTGACCTTAGTAGCTGTTCAGCAATTCACTGGTGATTTGATTTGGAAGGTAAATGTATCAAGATAAGAAAGCCTTGAATGGAAAGTCTAAGAGGTAAAACTTTTTCTGGTGGTCAGTGGAGAGCCCTTGAAGGTTATTTGAGCAAGGGAATGGCATGACCTTGAGGAAGTCAAGCTGTTCTGGGGTTGATTGGGTTCAGTTATCTCAATGATGAGAGAAAGGAGTTGGAATTGAGAATAGTAATAGCAATCACCTTTAAAAAATTTTCCCCCCACAATTTACAAAGCACTTTGCCTGCATTTTCTAATTTGGTTGTCCCAAAAATCCAGCATCAATTTCATCAAAAATTTTTCTTCTTTAGTTATTTTTCTTCCCAACTAGCACTGATGTTTGGACATCGCAATAAAAATGAGCTTTGGATACACTTCATGCCATGAAAAAAAACTCTCACAATTTTATTTTATTTTTTTTGTCCTTCAAATTATGATGTCATCAAAGGGTCTGGGCAACTGATTTACCTTATGGGCAAAGATGGAGTTGAGTGGCACTCTGTCCTTGGCAGGGAGGAGCTTTTAAACCTGGGCTCCTCTCTGTGTCTGGGATCCGGGTTGAAAGCATTTCCTTTTGCTTCTTCAGATGAATAAGTGGCACTGTACAAGCATTAAAAGAGATGTCTGTCATATGAATTTGGCATTGTCCCCCCACCCCCCCAATCTCTTGAAAGTCTGTTTGTGGTGCCACAGGATTAGTCCTTAACCACTCTGTTCTTTCCATCCCCAAAGAGGCCAGACAGCTTTCTTTCTAATGCTCCCACCTCCTAGGTACCCTTTCTATTTACTGTAGAATCGGATCTTATCCTGTGGAGAAGTTACATAATTTTGGGTGTTATGAGGTAATGCATGGCTCTTCTTTTTTTTCCCCTGCTCCTTCAAAACAAACATTTCTTGTTCCTTGGTTCTTCAATGTCTGACTGATGTTAGGACAAAGATGAGAATAAATTAGTTGATCCTACAAAAATGAAATGAGTAATTAGGAGAAAACTCAACTATGGCTAAAATTGGTTTCTGCTAATTAAAAACATTGACAAGCAAAAGATTGTCAATATGTTCTAGATTTAGTCATCAGGAAATCAGGCCTATTGTAGAAATGTTTCTCATCATAAGAAAAGACATGGGACTTCACGGACTCTAATTAAATTTCTTGAATCCATAATTTTGGTTAGCAGTATTCCATTTAGTTATTCTTTGTTATTACTGTTTGTAGTTGGCAGAATAGCCCCCCTGAATATGTCCACACCTTAATCTCTGACTCCTGTGAATGTTACATGGCAAAAGAGACTTTGTAGATGTGACTAGGGTTATGGACCTTAAGATTAGGAGATTATTTTGAATCGTCCAAGTGGGCCCAATCTAATCCCATGCATCTTTAAAAGCAGAGCATTTCATCCAGCTAGAGGGAAGAGAGATGCTGCAAAAGGGAAAGTCAGAGAGATTCCAAGCATGAGAAGGACTCAATGCACTATTGCTGGTGTTGAGATGTAGGGTTCTAGTGTGAGGATCAAGGGGAGAATTTTAGGAAGTAAAGGCCTCTCTGCTGACATCCATAAAAAAGCAGAGACCTCAGTCCTACAGCTGTAAGGACTATAATCCTGCTAACAACCTGAATGATCTTGGAGACAGGTTCTTCGCAGAGCCTCCAGTAAAGAACACATCCCTGAAACACCTTGATTTTATCATTGAGAGACCCTAAGCAGAAGAATCAATTAAGCCATGCTGTATCTGGACTTCTGATCTGCAGAAACTGTGAGATAATAAATGGATGTTGTTCTAAGCCTTGAAATTTATGGTAATTTGTCATGGCAGCAATAGAAAACTAATACAGTGTTCTTTGTCATTGTTTCTGTCTTCATTAGTGTCACCATCATTGTTATGACTTATTATGTATTTGCATCACATGACATGGCCCCAAGTACCAGGCTTTGCCACTAGATTTTAAGCCCTTAAGACAGAGATTTTTTTTTCTCTTTCTCTCTTTCACCCTGGCCAGAGTGCTCTGGCCTGTTCATAGTTCACAGTAACCTTGAACCCCTGGGCTCAATTGATCCACCTGCACCAGCCTACAGAGTAGCTAGGACTAGAGGTGCATAACACCAAGCTAGGCTAACTTTTTAAATTTTTTGTAGAGATGGGGTCTTGCTGTGTTGCCCAGGCTGGTTTCAAACTTCTGGTCTCAAGCAATCCTCCCACCTCAGCCTCCCAAAGTGCTGGGATTACAGGTGTGAGCCACCATTCCCAGCCTTTCTCCCTCTCTTAAAAAATTTTCACCTACATAATCTCTAGCACTTCAAACAGTTGTCTAACACATACTATGTGCACAATAAATATTTACTGAATGACTATATAGGGCTACAAAAGAATTTTCAATATTATCCCTTCCTTAGTGGAGTTTAAAAATCTAGTTGAAGCATCAAAATCTCAATTAACTTCCAAAACAGGACAATATATTTCAGTGCTAAAGGAGAGGTCTAGACAATACATATTGTAGTTTTCTAGGGGCATAGAAGTTGCAGTGGGTACAGGTGGAAATACATTTCATGGAGAAGATAGGCCTTTGGGTAAGATGACTAAAGAAGCAAAGCAAAGCAAAGGGGAGGACAGGAGAAAAAGACAACAGCCTTACAACTCTGCACGGGGTAATCCAAGATGACCAGCTTGGGGTAATCCAAGATGACCAGCTTAGGGTAATCCAAGATGTACTAACCTTGGCTTGAGCCTGATGGTGAGACTGCTGTGTCATCTGCAGTCCCTTGCCTTGCTGGAAATTACAGCGAACACTTTATAGTACAAAACACCTATCAATGGGGACTAAGGTTTCAGTTATCAACGTTCTTGATCATTCCTTTTATTCTTCCATCTGGCTTTTTGTCTCATCAAAATATGACTCCTTCATGTTAAATGGCATTATACCTTACTTTTTAAAAACAAATTTTAATGCAAAAGGAATACATGGTCACTATAGACTACTTGGGAAAAAATAAGTATAAAGAAAATAAATCATACACAATTTCACCACCCAAAATAACTGCTGAGTAGTTTGATGTATTTTTTCACATTTTGTCCTTCTGAATTACTTATATACTATAGTCACAAGATTAGTGTTGTGCACAAGATATAGTTTTATATCTAATTATTATTTTCTGTGTAATTTCCTATAATGTGAATAAACCATAACTTATTTGATAACTCCCTCATTATGGGTCATCTAAGTTGTTTCCAATGTTGTGGAATTTGGAATCCAATAATATAGCAAAGACTTGGAACCAACCCAAATGTCCAACAATGATAGACTGGATTAAGAAAATGTGGCACATATACACCATGGAATACTATGCAGCCATAAAAATTGATGAGTTCATGTCCTTTGTAGGGACATGGATGAAGCCGGAAACCATCATTCTCAGCAAACTATCACAAGGACAAAAAACCAAACACCGCATGCTCTCACTCATAGTGGGAATTGAACAGTGAGAACACATGGACACAGGAAGGGGAACATCACACACCGGGGACTGTTGAGGGGTCGGGAGAGTGGGGAGGGATAACATTAGGAGATATACCTAATGCTAAATGATGAGTTAATGGGTACAGCACATCAACATGTCACATGTATACATATGTAACAAACCTGCACGTTGTGCACATGTACCCTAAAACTTAAAGTATAATAATAATTAAAAAAAAAAAACTTTGGTAAAAATCCTTGTCAATAAATTCCTGGTGGCATCTCTGATAATAACTTAAGGATAAAGTCGCAGAAGTTGGAATTATTCGATCCAAATATTAAACCTCTTTATACAACTGGTCAAATTATTTAACAGGAAGAAAATGTGGAATTTTTTTTACAGACTACCTCACATTAATTGATATTTCTATTAGTTGTGTATGAGAGTGCTTATCTCACCATACATTTACCAGCATTAATTTTGTCATTTTTGTCATTTCTTTTTTTTTTTTTTTTTTTTTGAGACAGAGTCTTGCTGTGATGCCCAGGCTGGAGTGCAATGGCTCAATCTCAGCTCACTGCAATCTCCGCTTCCTGGGTTCAAGTGATTCTCCTGCCTCACCCTCCCGAGTAGCTGGGACTGCAGGTGCGCACCACCACATCTGGCTAATTTTTGTATTTTTAGTAGAGACAGGATTTCACCATATTGGCTAGGCTGGTCTCAAACTCTTGACCTCGAGTGATCAGGGTGATCAGACTGCCTCGGCCTCCCAAAATGCTGGGATAACAGGCTGGAGCCACTGTGCCTGGCCTTTGTAAGTCTTTTTAAATGCTATTTTATTGTCGTTTTGCCATAAATGTCACTAATTTTTCTAAATGCACTTTGATATATATATGAGCTTAAATATATTTTTATGTTAGAGTAGAAATTTGTTTATCTTCTTTGGGAATCACCTGTTGATACCTTTTGCCTATTTTTCTATATATTAGTGTTTTATATTGATTTATAAATTCTGTTTCTACTATAATTATTGATATTTTGATTATTATATTAAAGATAAATATGTATTAATCATTAATGCAAATTACATATACATATATGTATTATATATAAATATATATTTATATATAATATTTGAAAATAATATTTCTATTTTGTAATTTGCCTTTGAATTTTGTTTATACTGTTTATACAGATCAACATATCAAAGCAGTTCCTCAATCTAAACATCATGGCAAGTCAATGGCTTGCTTTTTGAAATTGTTGTGAAACGTGGTTTCCTCTCACTCCCTGACACCCAACCCTTATCCCTGCCCCAACATGAAATGAGAAGTCCACTAGCATTTGAACTTATATTTCCTCCAAAGTGTAAATTGATTACATTACTTATATAAACTAATTTTTTTGAGATGGAGTTTCGCTCTTGTTGCTCAGGCTGGAGTGCAATGGCACGATCTCGGCTCACTGCAACCTCTGCCTGGCAGGTTCAAGTGATTCTTCTGCCTCAGCTCCCTGAGTAGCTGGGATTACTGGCATGCACCACCATGCCTGGCTAATTTTGCATTTTTAGTAGAGACATGGTTTCTCCGTGTTGTTCAGGCTGGTCTCGAACTCCCAACCTCAGGTAATCTGCCTGCCTCGGCCTCCCAACGTGCTGAGATTACAGGCGTGAGCCACCGTGCCCAGCCACTCTTTTTTTTTTTTTTTTAAGAGAGATGTTCTTATTCTGTTCCCCAGGCTGGAGTGCAGTGGCATAATTTCACTGCAGCCTGAAACTCCTGGGCTCAAGCAATCCTCTCATCCCAGCCTCCTCAGTAGCTGGGACTACAGGCACATGCCACCTCTTCCAGCTAATTTTTTAATTTTTTAAATAGAGATGTGGTCTTGCTTTATTGCCCAGGTTGGTCTCAAACTTCTGGCCTCAAGTAATCCTCTTGTCTTGGCCTCCCAAAATGTTAATTACAGGTGTGAGACACTTCACTTGGCCTCTGATTATTCTGAAAGAATTTATTGGTATTCTTATTAAACAATCACAGAATACTTGTAGAACATCACTTGAAATCAGTAATTAGTTTAGCCTGGGCATGGTGGCTCATGTCTATAATCCCAGCACTTTGAGAGGCCAAGGTGAGAGGATCCCTTCAGGCCAGGAGTTCAAGACCAGCTTGGGCAACATAGCAAGATCCCTCCACCCCGCCCCCGGCCACTTTCTTGGCCCTGCCATCTCTATCAAAAAATTTTTTTTTAAAAGTAGGCACAGTGGTGTGTGCCTGTAGTTCCACCTACTCAGGAAGCTGAGATGGGAGGATCACTTAAGCCCAGGAGTTTAAAAGCTGCCGTACAGTAAGCCATGATTGCACCACCGCACTCCAGTCTGGGTGACAGAGTGAGACGCTGTCTCTAAAAAAAGAAAATTGTTTAAATAAAATAATCAGATATATCAACATAGTATTCAGAGTTATGTGTATTTTAACCTGAAGTAATTGTTTCTAACTGGTTATCGTATTACTCTGAGTGCAATTGCAGATTCCACTGATTATTTTCAGTGAGTCATAAACACTCATACTTTAAATACTTAGACTTTAAGATAGTTAAGCTGGGAGTAAATGTCTCAGGATTTTTGCCATAGCAGTCAAATAAATATCATTAGTTTTTAAATGCACTTCCTTCAATGTCCTACTCTTGTTCGGGTTTCATCAGTTTTGTGTTTAGCCAGGCTACCTAGACTTTTAAAAAAATACAGATGGGGTCTTGCTGTTTCCCAGGCTGGTCTTGAACTCCTGGGCTCAAGGGATCCTCCTGCCTCAACCCCTGAGTAGCTGGGATTACAGGCGCATGTCCAGCTAAGGCATTTATCTTTTTTTTCTTTTTTAAACTTAAATAGGTTTTTGGGGAACAGGTGGTATTTGCTTACATGAATAAGTTCTTTAGCGGTGATTTCTGAGATTTTGGTGCACCCATCACGCGAGCAGTGTACACTGTACCCAAAATGCAGTCTTTTATCTCTCACTGCCTTCCCATCTTTTCCCGCCAAGTCCCCAAAGTCCATTGTATCATTCGTATGCCTTTGCGTCTTCATAGCTTAGCTTCCACTTATGAGAGAACATACGATGTTTGGTTTTCCATTCCTGAGTTACTTCACTTAGAATAACGGTCTCCAAATCCATCCAGGTTGCTGCAAATGCCATTATTTCATTCCTTTTTATGACCGAGTAGTATTTCATGGTGCATATGTACCACAATTTCTTTATCCGCTTGTTGATTGATGGGCATTTGGGTTGGTTCCATATCTTTTTTGCAATTGCGAATTGTGCTGCTATAAACATGCATGTGCAAGTATCTTTTTCATATAATGCCTTATTTTCCTCTGGGTAGATACCCAGTAGTGGAATTACTGAATCAAGTGGTAGTTCTACTTTTAGTTCTTTAAAGAATCTCCACATTGTTTTCCATAGTAGTTGTACTAGTTTACATTCCTACCATCAGTGTATCCCACCACATCCACGCCAACATCTATTACTTTTTTATTATGGCCATTCTTGCTAGAGTAAGGTGGTATCACACTGTGGTTTTGATTTACATTTCCCTGATCATTAGTGATGTTGAGCATTTTTTTATATGTTTGTTGGCCATTTGTGTATCTTCTTTTGAGAATTGTCTATTCATGCCCTTAACCCACTTTTTGATGGGACTGTTTGGTGTTTTGTTTATATTCCTTGTAGATTCTGCATATTAGTTCTTTGTTGGATGCATAGATTGCAAAGATTTTCTTCCACTCTGTGGGTTGTGTGTTTACTCAGCTGATTATTTCCTTTGCTGTGCAGAAGCTTTTTAGTTCAATTAAGTCCCATTTATTTATCTTTGTTTTTGTTGCATTTGCTTTTGGGTTCCTGGACATGAAGTCTTTGTAAGGCATTTATCTTTAAAGGGATGTATTTGCTATCTTATTTATACAGTAATAGCACATAAGAATCAATCATGTTTCATTTTAAAAGAATTGAGATCAGAAATGCTGAATGCATATCCTTGTAAATAGGAACTCTCACCTATTAGTAGAGGCTGTTCCAGTGATGTATTGAGAAGGCTTCTGAGAATGTATTCAGGCTCAGCAGTCAAAGAATGCCACAGCTAATTAGTGATCTAGGAGGAAGGTATGACAAAATCCATGCTGTGTGTTTACCATCCAGGTTAAAGTAAATTTAATAAATTTGAATGTTCAAATATAAACAGAAATTTCAAACTTATTTAGTGTCTGGCATGCTATCTTTGAAGCAAAATTACAAAGACTTTTTCCTCATCTATGTGGGGGGTATTATTCTATATGTAGGGAACAGCTCCCCTTAAAAATAATGTGATATTACAATTATTTTCATTTTTTTTTAATGCTTGAAAAGTGCCAATGAAGAATCCTGAAGAAATTCCCTTTCTTCTGTATTGGTATCTGGTTTGATTTCTTTGAGAGCTCAATCTTCAAAGAATGGGAAAAGAGGTCTGATTTGTATTTGTGACTACCTCTGGGTGCATTTAGGTTTTTAAATACAGTTTACTTTTAAGATGAAGATTTAATACATGTAGCCTCACCTGGATATTTAGCTAAGGGCACACTGGAAAGGTCTTGAGCCACAGTTAAGAAAATAAAGATCTTTCCAAAGTATCCTTGATCAAAATCCCATACACCTGGAATGCAAAAATAACTTCAGTACCTTTCAGTCCTTAACATTAGCTTTCAAAGTTCACTATTCTTTATTCCCTAGACAACTAGGCTCCATCTATCTTTCTGTCCTATGAATATTTTAAATCATCTCAGCTTGGTAAGGTAAAGCACAGGTCTACAAATCCACGGATGAAGAGCATTGTTCTCCTCTTCTCTTCAAATAGTCAGTGGAATCCCAGGGCTCCCTGCACATTTTCTTTAGGATACCTTGACCTCATCCAAAGGTCTTTTGAGATTTGAAAATGCAATTCTTGGCTCAAGCTAATGTATGGTGAACTAGAGTTTTCATTGAAAATGCTTCCTGCCAATTAAAAACAAAGGAAGAAGATAAATGTATATTGCACCTGATTTCCAGTGTTTCTTGCAGCAGAAAAAAAGAACACTTTAAAGAAATCTAAAATTCTACGTTTCTATGTTTATAACCATTTTCTTTCTTTTTTCCCTACTTGCACTCAAACTTTGTTATAGCTAAAAATATATAAAGGTTTTTAATGCAACAGAAGTTTGTAGAGTTGTTCATACCATCCTTATGCCTTAATCGTTTCTTTTTTGGTTTTGACTAAACGTTTCCTCTGAATAATATGCTACTTTTTTGGAGGCAAATTGTCTCCTCCCTAAGGTTCGGTGACTTCATTTGATATGACACCAATGTTAACCAAGGAAATGAACACTGACTATTTAAAAAACCAAAAACCAAAAAGGGAAGGTGTTTTAAATGATTGGGCAGACTCTTGGCATTAGCTTTTTAGAAGCAACTGGCTCAATTAGCCAGCTCAGGAAATGTGCCACATTGTGTGTAAAAAATCCAACTCCCCAAATTACAGAACTGTTGGAACGTTGTGCACCCAGTTTACATTTGCTGGAGAACGTCATCCTTGGCTCAGATGCAACGAAAGAGTCATCATTTTCCCAGGTGAACTGGGGCAAACTAAGGTTTAGTCTCCTTTTATTGCCAGGGAGAGATTGATGGTTGCGGCTAGAAACTATGCAAAAGTTGGCAGTTGTAGCTTCCTTGAGCTTTCAGGTTTGTCCAAGTGAAAGTCAAGGAGTGTGAACCCAGGTAAATGAAATGTTTACCACTAAAGAAGCTACCATGGATTTGAAACCACTGAGGTGCATAGCGCTTTCACAGGAAGCATGCCATTCTGCAGAGCTACAGTCTTCTCTGTGAATGACTGTGAAATGTAGATTAGCTCATTTAAATTTTAGGCTAAACATGCAAGAGGGAGATTTTACTGAGATGGCTAGTGGTTACATCCACAGCATTCAATTACTATAATAAGAAACAGATATGTCACTCTAGAGAATTTGGGCTTTGCCTTGTTTAGTATAGGAGTTTATAATATTTTATAATGATTGCAGCTGCAAACACTACTCCATAGTAGTTAGCATATTATCTGCCATTAGCTATGAAAAGGAAGATTCAAATGGTGAATGGAACAACTAGAGGATTTGTTTTTAAGAATAAATATATTCTAATAAATATAAATTCTTAAGGAGAATCTAACTATAGCAATAACTTCAGAAAATGAAAATTTTGTGAGTTTTGAAAACTGGGTGATTATAAGTCAAGATCTCTTAAGTTTTCTCTCTGTAAATCTGATTATATATTTTGAAATTAGTTCTCAAAGTAGTCTATGACATGGTGATGCTTTAAATTTTATAACAAATATCCTATAAATACTTAGAAAGTTTCAAATTTGTAAGATTCAGCAAAATAATGATCTTACTATATTGGCGGGATTGGATAGTTTGTTGTTGTTAATAGGTATTAAGCACAACCAGATGTACTGTCCTAAAGGAATAAATGAAGAAGGAAAAATGTGTTCAAAAACAGAGGTGCAAAAATATATATTATTAATTAATGTAGTGGTAACAAGCACAGCCTTATGACTTTGCAGAATGGAATCTACAAATATATAGACTATAGAAATTCAGCAGGTTCATTTATTCAATATTTAGCAGATATTGTGTTGGCTATGATGTGCTAGGATGTAGTAGGTGCTGGGAGTTAAAAAAAAAAAATGTAAATGTGGTTCCTGCTTTCAAGAAGCTCACATGCTCAAATAAACATGGTGGCTGCCATAGTTACATGTGAACCAGTGTTCAGGGAGAGTAAGAAAAGAAGCAGCTAAGTTTTCCTAAGGAAATCAGGGAAGGGAAAGTAATGCTTGCATTGAGATTTGAGGAAGAATAAGATTAATAGTGTGGGGAGTAGGAGAGAGACAGAGTTCCAGGGGCCTTGAGAAAGGGTGGTGTGTTTAGGGAACAGAGATCAGTAGAACATAGTTCAGTATAGGGTGCTTTGAGGGGAAGGATGAGAAAAGAGTATAAAGACCTTGAAAAGCTTAGGTCTTGTAAGAGTAAGAAGTTTATTTTGGGGAATAGCTCAAAGAATCTTGGCAAATGATTCAAGAATCTTGAGCAGAGAATTGACACAAAACCACTTTTGTGTTGAAAATATTTTTCTAAGAGCTTTGAAGTGTATGAGTTGGAGGGGCTGCACTTAGGGTAGAGTGGTTATTGCAGAGATGGGAGGAGAGGGGATGGAGGTAGGAGTGGAAGTCAGAATGCATAGCCTACTACAGCTCTATTTCTATCTTGTCTCAGCCTCGAATTTATGCTGGACTGAAAGTCAGTGGAACACCCTTTATACTGGCTCAGTTCTCTTTAATCAGTCACAAGTTCTGAGGTGATATAAGCAACACTTACACAATTACAGGTAAAAATCCCAATAAAACAAACTAATGGATTATAAATTATTTTAATCCTCTGAAATTTTACTACCTATCCTAAGGTATTGCTGGGCTAGAACTTATGAATTTTTTTCTCTACAAATACACATATACACAGGAGCAGTATGTGTAAGTTAGTTTAATTTAAAAATGAAGCTTTTAAAGTGTGGATAAATCTGTGCCAGTCACACACTGGAACAGGTCCATTTAAGCTTCATTATTATTAAAGCAATCTAACATATAAAGGGTGTGGCTGAGGAAGTGAGCTAGGTAAGTGTCAAGTGATAGACTGACTGTAAAACAACTTACGATGGTAGGGGACACCTAAAAACTCCTGTGGGGTCCTTTTTTTGATGTTGTAAATCAAAGTACTACTTTATTAAATGAGTTATTTTACACAATATGAACATCAATATAATTACAATTGTAGAAAAAAAAATTATAACAAAGATGGGCTCATTTGTGACTCTTGTATCAATGAGAAGCCCAGCACAAACTCTGTTAAATTGGTTATTTGTGTTTAATAAGAGTAACTGACAGTAGACTATGTACGCACATCAAGTAGGATCAAAACTTACTAGAAATCAAATATTGATAGCTGGTTCAACCGGAAATGGAGAGTATGAGAACCAGAGACACTCAAAGAATACTTCTTTTAATTGGCTGAATCTCATTGAAGTATCACAACCTGTTTAGTATTAACTGAGGGAAATGTATCTGAAAATTAGAGGCAAATAACTGATTTTTTGGTGGGATCAGTGCTGCATTTGAAAGAGAAGAATCAGTATGTTAAATTGGATTGACCATCACAAAATTATATTTGAGTCATTGTGTTTACCATTATTTGCCTTTATTGTTACCTCTTCTATTTATTAAGTACTTTCTACATGCATAGCGCTGGGCTGAGTTGTCACCATTCACGACTTCATTTTGTCTCTACAAAGCTCAAATGGTAGTCAGACATTATTATTATCTCCATATTCAAATAAAGTTGAGGTTTAGAGAGGTTAAATGGCCCTTTTGCTATACAGCTCAATCTAATATGAGAATGTTAGAACTGAAAGAAAATTTAGAGGTAATCCATTTTATCAAAAACTTAGATGCCTAAGTAGTCAGGCAGATAACATAACACCAGGAGTGCATGCCTTATCCGAGGGGACAGCTGCTATTCAGTGTATGCCTTTTGTTGCTGCATGGGAATGTAGACCCAGTGTTGCCAATCTTATAATTGTTTAAGAGAAATGAGGAATCAGAATTTGAATGTGAAATTTCCCAAATTTAAAAACATGCTGGGCAAATAGGATATGTCCACAGGCTGGTTATGGCCAATGGGTCACCAGTTTGCAACCTCCAATGAAGTACAATTCCATTATTTTACAAATAAGACACAGAAAAGTGAAGTGAGACACCCAGTGACTCACTACAAGTCAGGGATATATCCATTTTTCCCCTTAAAATCATGTTAGATTACCAAAATACTTAAGTTTTTCAGAAAAATGTTTTTAAAAATTGGTAGATTTTTGAAACGCATTTTAAAATTGTTTATTTCCTTGATAATCTATTAAAAATTGATTAATGCTTGTAATGCTAATGCTCTTGGCATAAACATTTAAAAATATGTGCTTTTCTTTCTGCCGACTGTTTTGGCTTGATTATGTTACAAACAGCATTAAATAAATAGTATAATTTGGATAATAAAATTTCTAAAGAAAAAAGAAAATCTATGGATTGACTTTATTTTTGTTTAATAGATGTTCCAGGAGCAGAACGAATTCTAACTACAAATTTTCTAATACTCTTTATTTTTCATCTGATCTAAAAATTGGACAAATAAGTTAGGGAATCATTTCCCCAAACAATTAAGAAACTTTACACTTTCACTCCAAGATTTTTCATTGTGGACCATAAATATAAAGCTATCTTAGGTTCACTTTGAACATTTTCTTCCTTCTTTGTTTCCTCTCTAATAGTAAAAAGATTGCTCTTCTGAGAACTCATTGGTCCTTCATCCTTTGCAGGGGTGTTAAGGAATCAGGGAGGGCTAACTCCACGGACGACACTGACTGGGGATCCTGCATGTGTGTGGACATGGATTTATGAAATAGAGTGGGAAGAAAGAGGAAGTTTTACTCTTCTGTCATACCTTTTTTTTTTGAGACGTCGCTCCTTGTTGCCCAGGCTGGAGTGCAATGGCATGATCTCGGCTCACTGCAACCTCCACTTCCCGGATTCAAACGATTCTCTTGCCTCAGCCTCCCAAGTAGCTGGGATTACAGGCATGTGCCACCACGCCCGGCTAATTTTATATTTTTAGTAGAGATGGGGTTTCTCCATGTTGGTCAGGGTGGTCTTGAACTCCCGAACTCAGGTGATCGCCTGCCTCAGCCTCCCAAACTGCTGGGATCACAGGCATGAGCCACTGCTCCCGGCCTATCATACCCATTTCTTAAGAGAAGTCCATGGAGTCAAAGACCAGCGTGGTAAATTGGTGGGGGCATTTCCCAGTGAGCCCTCACCTGTGGTCTCATGGAGTTATGTAATTCTTGAACACAGGAAGTCAATCTTGCCTGCCATTCCACTTTGTAGACGGGTCTCAGCATTTCCCTCTTACTGGTTGCATGGCTTTTAATACTACAAATGTTGTTTAATGTCTTCAATAAGCCCTTCATAGTGAAAATTCTCTTCACCTGCAATTTCTCCTTCACTTCCTGCACAATCACAGGCTTGGCAGTAAACCTAAATGATTTGCCATGAAGGTTGGAGAAAGCAGATGGAATCCAGCATTTCCAGATTCTTAGAATTTTATTGACTTGGAGTTGAGCATTTTAAAAGATCAGCTTGTATCTCAGTGCTTTTTTGCTTTTTATTTTCATTTTGCCACAGTGTATTTTTAAAACTTTTTATTCTGAAATAATGTTAGATTCCCAAAAAGTTGCCCAAAGAGCCTGTGATGGATTTTCAAAATGAAGGTCGTAAAAAAAAAATCCAGAAGTTATTTTCCTATCTTATTTATGTCATCTGCTCAATGCAATTATTACATGTTTTTACCAACTTTAAACTCCTAAAATATTGACTTATATATTAACAAGAAAAGCAAACCATCATAGCAATAATATGTGGTCATGCAAATGCATATTTTTTTTATTGAGGTGAGATAGGTTATCCATGGTGATTTGCCTTTAATAGATTCTCAAGAAATATTTGTTGACTGGTTTATTTAGTATAGTAGGAAAGATTTGCTGATTTATCTTCCCTCTTTAATTGAGAATTACTTCTTAACAATGGCCTAATTTGTACTTCAATGTTAGGAAGAACTTACCAAGCACTAGTTCAAGTGTGTGGTCTTTCTAACCTAGAGTTTATTTTGGATAGGGATACCCAGAGACCTTTATCAAATAATATGACACTTGCTCTCCAGGACATTCTCCTCAAAGGCTGGAGTGGTACATAAATATTTCTAGCTTCTTCTTAGTGTCCTGTTATAAATTGATCATCTACTTATTTATCTAAATCTTTCCAAACCTGAGCTGTTTGATTCATCTCAAGGAGCGACTATACTCTGTTTTACAGCATTAAGAATAGCTTATTTTTCATTGTCCTACGCCTGCCCTCCTTCATATTTTAAGGACTTCCACGTATGTTTGCACATTGTAACTTTTGTTCTATTCTCAAAGGGACAAAGAACATGTGTTTGCATACTCCAATCATGACCATATTTTCTTACTATCCATTTAACCTTTTTTTTTTGGACGGAGTCTCGCTCTTGTCGCCCAGGCTGGAGTGCAGTGGCGTGATCTCGGCTCACTGCAACCTCCGCCTTCTGGGTTCAAGTGATTCTCCTGCCTCAGCCTCCTGAGTAGCTGGGACTACAGGCGCATGCCACCACACGTGGCTAATTTTTTGTATTTTTAGTAGAGACGGGGTTTCACCGTGTTAGCCAGGATGGTCTCCTTTTCTCAGAACTTTTAGTAGCTTAGATTTCCTTCTCTCAACAAACCCGGGAATTGCTATAATGCAGGACCTCTGTGTTAACATGCTGAAGAGTGAATTCAAAGATCTGGAGACATTTCATTAGAGGTTATCTGAGGAGAGTGTAATATTGGCCTATCACATTGGTCAGCAGCCTGTTTGTAACCCCTGTCTCTGGCAGAGCTTAGTTTTTCCTATTGGAGTCGTTCAAAATCTTTCTAGTTTCTTAACCTTTTAGTCACAGTTTGGCTTTTCTGATTTCTCTGTAATTTCTGGGAAACCCTGTCAATTCCTCATCTTAATAAAGAGTCCATGAGTAGAAGCAACATTCTAGTTGCTTCCACTAGTTGCATTCTAGTGGGGGCCTTATGATTCTGAGAACTTTTGCGATATCAGTCCACATTTTTTACATTCTTTAATTTATCTGAGCCAGAGTGGAGCTGCCTTTGGAGATTTAGTAGAATGTACTGATATCCATTGCATTTTCCCATACGCTGCCTTTTTTTTTTTTAGCCTAATCCAATTACACCAAGATTTATTGCTTGTGCATTATGTGAAAGCCCTATGCTAATTGCTGCAGGGGTTACAAGAGTGAATTTGATAGTTTTTGCCCTCAAGCAGTTTATGATCTTGTGGGATTAAAGACATGGCAGTTACACCAAAGCTATAATATGCAGACAAAAATAAGTATAATTTCTGTTTCCATTTTTATATCTTACTTGGGTTAAATTTATCTTAGGCTTTCTAATCAAAGCCCTGTGAAATAAAGGAGGATAAGAAGAGGAAAAGCAAAATCCCCAGGCTGACTGTACTCATCAGTTGCTGTGAATAAGCTGGCTCCAAAGTATGAGGTCCAGATGTTGGATTTATATCACAGCTCAGTGAATGACAAAAATCATAGTACTATGTCTTTTATTGCTTCACTATTTATATATAACCTATGATGAAGCATTAACCTTCTTTGGGTAATATTTCCTGCCCCAAAAGACCACTAGCAGGCATACAACTATGCACAGCTGGAAGAAGCATAGCCTGAAATTCATGACAGTAAAACAGGTTGTCTTTCAACTGTCACTGTGCCACATAATGGAATGTAACAGAGATAATGCAGGAGTTGTTACAATGCAGCTTGGCTGAGACAGCCGTGATACACAGGGCCTTGTCTTTAAAATCTTTCTTTTAAAATTATTTATTTTCAATAAATTAATTCATGAAATCTTATAACTTACTCCTATGAAAAATGCAACAGTTAATGATTTCCCAACTTAGATTGGAGAAACTAAGGCACAAAGCAAGCAGCTAATTTCTTTGAAATGCCTAGTTACCAGTTAATTGCTTTGGAATGCCCAGTTAGTCTCTTAGCCAATGTTACTAATGACTAATTCTCGGTTCTTGAGGACAGTTCCTCCCCAGCTCAAACATGTTCTCAGCAGATCATGAAGGACCCTGACCAATACGTACATCTCTCCTTGTTCCATTAGAGATGCCTTAGAAGTCTTCGAGGTCACCATTTGTTTGTATATATCTTTTACATCATCTTTTTGGACTGTACTTGAGGCAGTTACCTCATAGTGAGCAAGGAGAGATTCCCGACTGTATCAACACATCAGCAACTGTTACCGAAATATCACAGACTCAGGCTCTCCCATGAGGCATCTCTGGCCAAGAGGATTGCTGAAATGAGGATTGTGAGGAAGATGAGAAAGCCAATATTCTTATGAACTAAGCTTTATTTCTAATAAAAGAAAGAAAAACAAGGACAAAACATTGACTGCAGTTCAAAATCCAGCTGTTTTCTTTACAGAGGCCACTTGTTTTAAGTTTGTCCATACAAACTCACATATTTTCTCCCTAGCTTATTGTCACATACTTTAAGAAGACAAATTATTTCCTTCTGATTTGTTCCTCCTTTTCCATGCTATTCTATCTGCTTTGAACCACCATAATACTGTGGACTGAGGCATGATCTTTATCGTTATTGGGCACAGCAAATGATGCCAGGTTTATCTGGTATATCTCTGCAAGTTTTGTGTTCATAATATTTTACTTAGGAATGCAGGGAAGTTTTTCCAATCTGATTCCGTCTGCATGGAAAAGTGAGAGCGGGGAGTTGAGGCTGCAGGAGTTATTTGGCCCTTTCTCAGTGGTGTGCTGGAGCCAGCTGGCACTGGCTTTCAGGAACTGATTGTGCTCATCTCTTCTCAACTCTGCGTTCAGTGATGTCATGCTGGTAGCTTGAAATTGACCATGATGGGGGTATTTACACCATGGGAAGTGCAAATGCTACCAATCAAGTCCTTTTTTTTTTATTTTTATTTTTTCTGGAGAGCTGGCTTACCAGCACATCATTTCCCATTGTTTGTCTTGACCTAAACACCGAGGATTTCTGCCAGTGTCCATTAAAATGTCACCACACTTCTGGCATATTGTCAGCACAAATCGGCAACCCAAAATGAGTTAGAAAGAGATGAATTCTCTCCACCTGTCTCATCATCAAAAGATAGCTTTGGGACAGGGCTTTATCTGTCTCATAATCTCCATGAGCAACTCTGTAAAGCTCCACTGTATAATTATTGATTTGTGACAGAAGTGTGCTTTCTAAGTAAATGTGGCCTCAAGGTAATCTATGATTCCCTTGTACCTACTTCTAACCAGATTACTCCCACTAGATCTCCTGTTCCTAGAAGGAACTTAGAAGCCATTCTGCTTCCAACTTTGGTACATACAGCGTTACAATGGAAGCTTTTTGCAAAAGTGTCTTTTTTTTTTTTTTTTTTTTTTCTGAGACAGGGTCTCACTCTGTCGCCCAGGCTGGAGTGGCGCAATCTTGGCTCACTGCAACCTCAGCCTCCCAGGCTAAAGTGATCCTCCCACCTTGGCCTCCCAAGTAGCTGGGATTACAGGCACATGCCACTAGCCTGGCTAACTTTTGTATTTTTAGTAGAGACAGGGTTTCACCATATTGTCCAGGATGGTCTTGAACTCCTGAGTTCAAGTGATCTGCCTGCCTCGGCCTCCCAAAGTGCTGGGATTACAGGCATGAGCCACTGTACCCAGCCTTGCAGCAGTGACTTCTGCAACTCTTATGACTTCTGTGATCCTAAGGGCTTCAAGAGCATCAGGGATTCCAGCCCTGCCATTGGTCTTAAAGAGAAAATTAACAAGAAAATCCCATTATCTCAATTCAGTGTTCCAGTTAATCAAGGTTAACTGGAATCTACTGTGCTATGCTCCTTCCCTCTTCTGAGTAATTAAAGCCCTCAAGCAGATTAAATAAGCAGAGATGAGTGTGCCTTTAGTGTGTGAGAAGTTTGAGTGGTTTAAACCCTGGAGGCTGTGCACCTTCCTGAGATTCTCTTCCTTGGTGCCTTTGATAACATCTCAGTAGTATCAATGATGACGGGAAAAGTCACTCAGCAGAAATCAAGAGAGAAGGAAATGTAAGAGTGTCTCTTGGTAGCTGTCAGGACAGCATTTAAGAACAGAGTTATTCATCCCTCCCACCCTTGCGGAATTCTAGAAATAGCTGAATAAGGGTCTTTGAGGAAAGTCTCTTGGTCCCCGGTCATGGGTGGGAGCAGAGTTTGAGAGGTCAAAATTTTACTGCCAGGTTACTGTATTCCAGGGAACCTGATTTTAAGTTCTCATTGTGTGAAACAGCAGAGGCATAAAAATGTGAAATCTGGGCCGAATCAAACATGATTTAATTGTTAATTAAGTCCCTAACAATAATTTACCCATTCATTTATATTTCAAGACTTAAAAAAGCAAAGAAATCTCCAATGATTTAAAATTGTCTTCTGAAGAAAAGTGAACAAATCTGTAGGGACCTCTGAATTGATATTGTACATATGATATAATTTTGTTCTTTGAAAAAAATCAACAGCCAAAATACAGAGTACTTTTTCGATTTTTTAAAAGGCTACATTAAAAATTCACTCTCCATTTTATGAGGCCAGCGTCATCGTGATACCAAAGCCTGGCAGAGACACAACAAAATAAGAGAATTTTAGACCAATATCCCTAATGAACAGAGATGCAAAAATCCTCAATAAAATACTGGCAAACCGAATCTAGCAGCACATCAAAAAGTTTATCCACTGTGATCAAGTGGGCTTCATCCCTGGGATGCAAGGCTGGTTCAACATACACAGATCAATAAACGTAATCCATCATATAAACAGAGTGAAAGACAAAACCCACATGATTTATCTCAATAGATGCAGAAAGGCCTTCGACAAAATTCAACGCCCTTCATGCTAAAAACTCTCAACAAACTAGGTATTGATGGGACGTATCTCAAAATAATAAGAGCTATTTATGGCAAACCCACAGCCAATATCATACTGCATGGGCCAAAGCTGGAAGCATTCCCTTTGAAAACTGACACAAGACAGGGATGCCCTGTCTCACCACTCCTATTCCACATAGTGTTGGAAGTTCTGGCCAGGGCAATCAGGCAGGAGAAAGAAGTAAAGGGTATTGAATTAGGAAAAGAGGAAGTCAGATTGTCCCTGTTTGCAGATGACATGATTGTATATTTAGAAAACCCCATCGTCTCAGCCCCAAATCTTCTTAAGCTGATAAAAGCAACTTCAGCAAAGTCTCAGGATACAAAATCAGTGTGCAAAAATCACAAGCATTCCTATACACCAATAATAGACAAACAGAGCCAAATCATGAGTGAACTCCCATTCACAATTGCTACAAAGAGAATAAAATACCTAGGAAGCCAACTTACAAGGGATGTGAAGGACCTCTTTAAGGAGAACTACAAAACACTGCTCAAGGAAATAAAAGAGGATACAAACAAATGGAAGAACATTCCATGCTCATGGGTAGGAAGAATCAGTATTGTGAAAATGGCCATACTGTCCAAGGTAATTTATAGATCCTATGCCATCCCCATCAAGCTACCACTGACTTTCTTCACAGAATTGGAAAAAACTACTTTAAAGTTCATATGGAACCAAAAAAGAGCCCGCATTGCCAAGACAGTCCTAAGCAAAGAGAACAAAGCTGGAGGCATCACGCTACCTGACTTCAATCTATACTGCAAGGCTACAGTAACCAAAACAGCATGGTACTGGTACCAAAACAGAGATATAGACCAATGGAACAGAACAGAGGCCTCAGAAATAATACCACACATCTACAACCATCTGATCTTTGACAAACCTGACAAAAACAAGAAATGGGGAAAGGATTCCCTATTTAATAAATGGTGCTGGGAAAACTGGCTAGCCATATGGAGAAAGCTGAAACTGGATCCCTTCCTTATACCTTATACAAAAATTAATTCAAGATGGATTAAAGGCTTAAATGTTAGACCTAAAGCCATAAAAACCCTAGAAGAAAACCTAGGCAATACCATTCAGGACATAGGCATGGGCAAGGACTTCATGACTAAAACACCAAAAGCAATGGCAATAAAAACCAAAATTGACAAATGGGATCTAATTAAACTAAAGAGCTTCTGCACAGCAAAAGAGCTTCTGCACAGCAAAACTATCCTCAGAGTGAACAGGCAACCTATAGAATGGGAGAAAATTTTTACAATCTATCCATCTGACAAAGGGCTAATATCCAGAATCTAAAAAGAACTTAAACAAATTTACAAGAAAAAATCAACCCCATCAAAAAGTGGGTGAAGGATATGAACAGACACTTCTCAAAAGAAGACATTTATGCAGCCAAAAGACACATGAAAAAATGCATCACTGGCCATCAGAGAAATGCAAATCAAAACCACAATGAGATACCATCTCACACCAGTTAGAATGGCGATCATTGAAAAGTCAGGAAACAACAGGTGCTGGAGAGGATGTGGAGAAATAGGGACACTTTTACACTGTTGGTGGGACTGCAAACTATTCAACCATTGTGGAAGACAGTGTGGCGATTCCTCAAGGATCTAGAACTAGAAATACCATTTGACCCAGCCATCCTATTACTGGGTATATACCCAAAGGATTATAAATCATGCTGCTATAAAGACACATGCACACGTATGTTTATTGTGGCACTATTCACAATAGCAAAGACTTGGAACCAACCCAAATGTCCATCAGTGATAGACTGGATTAAGAAAATGTGGCACATATATACCGTGGAATACTATGCAGCCATAAAAAAGGATGAGCTCATGTCCTTTGTAGGGACATGGATGAAGCTGGAAACCATCATTCGGAGCAAACTATCACAAGGACGGAAAACCAAACACTGCGTGTTCTCACTCATAGGTGGGAATTGAACCATAACACATGGACCCAGGGCAGAGAACATCACACACCAGGGCCTGTTGGGAGGTGCGGGGAGGGGGAAGGGATAGCATTAGGAGATATACCTAATGTAAATGACGAGTTAATGGATGCTGCACACCAACATGGCACATGTATACATATGTAACAAACCTGCATGTTGTGCACATGTACCCTAGAACTTAAAGTATAATGAAAAATAAATAAATAAAAATAATAAATTAATAAATAAAAATCTTAAAAAAAATTCACTCTCTTTGAGCCACTGTGGATGAAACCTATATGGCCTTGCATAGTAATGTTTTTGCAGAATTGGCTTTGTGAAAGAAATATCAACTTATTTTTAGAATAAACTAAAATAAAAGTTGACTTGGAAATAACTCATTCACCCAATCAGCTAGCATAGGCAAAAATCTTCCTAATTTCTCCAGCTGTCTCTGTGATTTATCTTTTCAATGGGAACAATTTTGTTACTGTGAGGTCCATGCTGACACAAATCATCTACAACTCCTTCCTTTACCAAGGGCCTGGCCCTTTGAAATCACTCAGTAACAATGAAACAATAAAGTAGATCCTGAAAATAATTTGAAAACAATAAAGTAGATCCTGAAAATCATTTCATAGGTAACATTTACATCAAGTCTGTCTTCAAACTTAGTTTTGAGTAGTAAATTTTAAAGTGACAGAGATTTACTCTAAAATTACCTTTTCAATGATACATTCATATGTAGGGTATGGTATTTATAAATATGCAAGTGACAACTATTTAATAAAAACAGTGGAACTATTTTGGTAAAACTGAAACAGTGTATCAAATACAGGGTATCACTAGTTTACAATCTAAGTGAAATCTATGGAGAAATAGAAAACCTGTAAGTCTTTGGTCCTGGCTGGGACTTTTGTTCAAGCAGAATCCTGCTATTTATAATCCTTAGAAGAGAAACTTTATTTTTAGACAGTTCATGTATGTCACTATCTTTTGCACAGGGTACTATAAGAGATTTTTAAAAACACATTACTCTTATCTTCTGAGGTTTTGATTTGTTTTCTTTCATATTTCTCCTTATCCTCCCACTAGTCTTTGTGTATATTCCCTTGGAGCAGAAGTGTAGAAAGGACAGAGGGGTGTTTAGGTCTGTTACCTCAGTTGGCCCAGGAGTCCAATACTGCAGGCTCCTTCTCTGCCTAGGACAGCTGGGTGTGCCTGGTGTGGGGGAAGTCCTTTGTTCATTGGCTATGCTACACCCTCACTCTGGTTTGTCAGCTGTCTGGCAAATCTTTGTCCTTGGCCACAAGTGTCATTAGATGACAGCATATGAACAACTCAAGGCAAACATACCAGCACTCCTAGAAAAGCAATTCTCAATTTGTGTTCTGTGGATGGTGAGTCATGCTAGTATACTAAGAACAGGGGTGAACAGAAAACAAGGGAAAGAAGGGTAAAGGACACCCTCCCTGGTTCAAATTTGGAAAATACTAACTCTGGGCATTTTTGTTGGCTTAAATGGCAGCTGATGAAAATAAAGTGTCAACAAAATAAGAAGATAGTATTAAATTACTGGGAAAATATTTTTTCTCATGCCTACAAGAGAGACTTTACTATTTATGTATATCTTAAATTTTAGACGTTAAAAATTATAGGAATGTAGCCAAAATTAAAAATAACCTGTGTTTTGTACTTTCTTGACGTGTAACTATAGAACATTCCTTGACCTTCCTCTGCCCTCATGCTCAGTATTTAGTTACCATGGCTACCGCCAAGGCTCACTTTTTCTTTTTTCTGATGTGAATGGATAACAGTGCCGTATGAAGGACAAACTGAAGGCTGAACATGCAAACTCAGAGTGTAGTCTTATTATAACATGCAACCTCAGAGTGTAGTCTTATTATAACATGCAACTTTCCTGAGTTAATCTGTTGTGTTTTGCAATATACATACTTATTATTTTGCTGCACTTGTCCTCCATTTTGAACTTTTCCTCCTAGGTTCACATCAAACCACAAGACAGCTATGTGTTTTTGTGCTTTTCCCTTGGCCTGCAAAGAGCTTACTTGCCCCTCTTAGGGACCAACAGGAGTACCATCTGCTGGGAAATGCTCAATCTTCAAAGCCTGCACCTCTGTCCTAATCCACAGCCATTTGTCTTTGCATGTTTCTAATTTCTTATGATCTTAGCAGTTATTCAGGATTAGGTCTAGTTAATCCTCAGATATGAGACTGCTACTAATTTGGGATTAGGTCTAGTTAATCCTCAGATATGAGACCACTACTAAAGCATGACTCAAGCTTTCTTTTATTTTTTAAATTTGCTTAAATGTCTGTTTTGTAGACCAGTTTTCACATGAGAAGTCACTGGAGTGTGAGCTGTTATTATATATATTTATGATATCTTTTATACTATATACATATAATATTTGTTATAATTATTTCATTTTGTTATTTTTTTCTGTTTTTGGATATGATTTATAATACACCTAAAACATAAGGAGAGTAGCATAACACTTATAATTTATGAATACATATACATGTTTTGGGATAAGTGATTAACTTTTTAATTTATCAACTATCAAACAAATTTGAAAACCACTGTATTAGTCTTTTCTCACACTGCTATAAAGAAATAACTGAGACTGGGTAATTTATAAACAAAAGAGGTTTAATTGATTCACAGTTCTGCATGTCTGGGGAGGCCTCAGGAAACTTACAATCATGGCAGAAGAGGAAGCAGGCACGTCTTACATGGCAGCAGGAGAGAGAAGTGAAGGAGGAAGAGCCCCTTATAAAACCATCAGATCTCATGAGAACTCACTCACTAATGTGAGAACAGCATGGGGGAAAATGCCCCCATGATCCAATCACCTCCCACCAGGTCCCTCTCTCAGCACTTGGGGATTACAATTTAAGATGAGATTTGGGTGGGGGCACAAAGCCAAACCAAATCAACCGCTCTCTTAGACTATGACGTTCTTGAGGAAAGCAACATGTTTTATTTTTGTGTGTGTGTCTTTGCATCCAGCATGGTGCTGGTGTGCTTGTTATGCAGTATCGTGGGACACAAAAAAAGTTTGTGAAATGAAATATAACCCATAGTTTTCATGCTGAGAAAGCCTGGGGTGTAACAGTAAAAGATCAGTATCATATTTCCTTGACTTCATTTCTACCTGAACTATTGTAGAACCTTCTCTTCACTTTCTGCCAGGTTAATTTAAGAGGCGGTCCCCAGGGCATGTTCCTTAGGCCTTCCAAACACTGTTCTGCTCCTGAACTGCCTTTGAAGATTTGTTAATGCCTCTGCTACCTCTTCTGGTTCCAACAGTGACCATTCAGGAGTGCCCCAGATCCACTTCCTGTCTCCTGCATAGCCAGTTCTTACAGAGCCTTTCCTGGTGTGCTTCTGTTTCTATTTACACCTGCTAGGGGGCCTCAGCTTTGGCTGCATGCCTGTGGAGGCATCCTGAGAAACCCATTCCCTGCTATGCACAACATTCCTTCTCCCCTTGGAAAGTAACATTGACCTTGGATCAAGCTTGTAGATGGAGCACAGCTTCTTCTTGTTGGACAATTCCTCTCCAGGAGGTTTCTTTGACCACCCTACACAACAGAGTTGGCCTCTTGCTTCCACCCATCCCCCTTGCATTTCTGTTTGCCATCCAGGGTTGTCTGGACAGGACCCAAACTCAATTGGTTTCGGAGGATAGATGGATAATAAACAGTGATGCTGGCAGAGTAGTTGTGTATTAAACCCCTGAGAACTAAAAATTCTTCCTCTTTTTTTCTAAATTGAAACATGAAACTCCCTGGGTGTAGCTTTTGTTTTTCCCCTTAGGTACAGAGAAGAATTTCTCTGCAATAACAAAAAACATAGTGCAAACATGGTAATAAACACATGGCAATTGACTCTTAGTCTCAGTGCTAAAGAGGTAATAGTGAGTAATAAGGATTGTGGTAAACTAGCTAGTAAATGCTCCATCTAAATGGATAAACTGCTACCCAACTCCAGCTAAATGTAGCTATGCAGGACTAAAGGTCAAGTGGTGCCAAATATTCTGACTTTTTCAACAAAATCTAAACAGATTATTTGTGAAATCTGATACAAAAATGTCTCATTAAGCACACACACACTGAAACCATGTCTGCAAAGAAGGTTTGGTCAGTCAGGCATCATTTTGTAATCCACAAGTCTAAACTCTCAAGCAGGGACCCTGCTGGAAAATGAATGATAATGTGACATATAATCCTTTCATGGAAATAATTACAGTTAATATTAATTTTATCCAACCAAGGCAAGTATTTGTAGTTTAACTTTGAGAAGGCAGAGTTGCTGGTTGAAATAGGTAGATATTCTGGGGCTGGGGCTTCTTTGCAATTTTCTGGACTTAACTTAGTCCTACGTTGTCCTAGAGCATTGTTTCTCCATGTTTGGTCTTGGGACTAACAGCATCAGCATCACCTGGAAACTTGTGAGAAATGCAAATTCTCAGGCCCTGCCCCAGTCTCACAAATTCAGAAACTCTGGAGGTGGTGACCAATAATCTGTTAACAAGCTCTCCAGGGGATTCTGAGGTACACTGAAGCTTGAGCACCACTGCCCTAGGCTTTTAGAGGGAGGTTTTCCACTTGCACTATGCTCTTGGAGCCCTGCAGGCTGGTATAGTCTTGGTACTCCTGCCCCTCCACCCTCAACACCGGGTTTTAGGAGCAAAGATATGCCTGATATGTGAACCATGGTTTCAGCTTGGCTTTCCAAGAACGGAATATTGGACTGAGACTCAAACGAGGAGGCTGGCGCTTAGCAAAGAAAGGGGGATTTGAGAATTAAGTATGTTGAGAGGGAAGAGGAGGAAAAAGATAATGTCTGCTGTGTTCTTCTTCCCCTTCCTCTGCCAGGGCTTATTTCACAAAGAAGAGAAAGCTAGCGATATGATTTAAAGAAAGACCTTCCTCACTCTTCCTTCAACCCACCCTCTTTAAAAATGGCTACTTCTATTTTAATTTCAAAGATCCTCTAGTGTTAACAAACAAAGACACTGAGGAATATACAGTAGTCATGCTGCTATGTGATTTAAATTTAACCAACTTGATTTCTCAGCACCATTCTGTGATTCTGGAAGAGTGAGAGTTCAAAAGGATATGGGGGGTCATGTTTGGGCTTGGGGCACATTTCAAGGAAGTGAGGGATAGAGAGGCCTCTTCAAAAGCAGAATATCACTGGGATTTCACTTTAAAATTTTAGGGAAAGCATAGAAGAGGAGCACAGAAGGGAAAATGAGAAATGTGTCTAAAGTAAGGAGGTGAGGAGGGACAGAGAGAGATGCAATCTATAGTTTTGGGGCAGAGTACTCCTGTACCATTCCCTCTTAATGAGAGGTCCTCACCAGCCTCCTCTGAGAGGAACTGTACAGTCATTTCATTGTTGGAAAGACTGAACTCTGGCTGCCTCCAGGCCCCATATGAGTCTTACTTCTTGCTTTTCTTTTTCAAAGTTAGAAAAAGAAGAATAGTGATGAGACTTAAAGGAAAATTTCTTTGCATGCATAGCCTGAAAGTCCTATAGTACTTTATAGTTTATAAAACTGTAACCAGTATTATATTTCAAAGTTCAGACACACGTAAAACTCAGGGGGCACAAGTCTAATAATTGATTTTTTATGACTGAATTCAACTTTGCTCTTTACTTACCTATCCTATACTCCTTCCTTGTAATCCTTGCCAGAGGTAGAGAACTTAATCTATATATTTTCCAGTAAAATTTTATCTGGTGATTATTTTGTTGTTATTACATTCGTGTATAAGTCAATCCTAGACCAAATCAAAATTCCATTATCGTCTTTCCTTTGCCTTCTCCCAAGCTCTCCTCTTCTATATCTTGGGGTATCACACAAACACTGAACATCAGTGTTGGGGAGTGGGAAGGAAGTTTGCTAGCATGGTAGTCTGGTAGAAGTAATGGGGGAAGCACATCCAGTATCTAGTTTAGACTGGTTTCCCTGCTGCCATCAGGACTGGTTACATAATTTGGAGGGTCCCGTGCAAAATGAAAACGTGGGGCTGCTTGTTCAAAAATAAGAATTTCAAGATAGCTGCAGCAGAGCATTAAACTGAGTGCAGGGCCCTGTGTAACTGTAGTGGGTCACATGCCTGTGAAGCCCATCCTGCCTGTATCCTCTGTTGTTGTCTCTCAGCTTGGCCTCTGTTGAAGTAGTGCCCATGGTTCTTTCTTGTAAAATGCCCCTATCTCTACTGCTATCTTGGAATCCCACCATAATTCATACAAAGGCTGCAGAGTCCTTCGAGTGTAGCTGTGCCTTCCATTTCAGCCCCAGTTTGGGTGATCTGCTTGAAGCCGTCTGCCTTGGTGACTCTCCTGTTAGCATGTCAGCTGCCTCTCTAAGCTACCTTCCACTTTTGCTGGACACATGGCCACTTCTGTATCTCCTCTATATATTTAGTGGGCATTCATCGCTATCACCTCCTTTCTACAGTCACATATAGCTAGGACTGTATTTCCTGTCTGCATATCCCATGGCATGGCTAATGTCAGCAGAATCCTACTCTCAATTTTTACCCATGAAACAGAATGTCAGGTTCTTCCACCTTAGATTCCTCAAACTTTGTGGGAGAACCCTTTTATGTTCATGTCCTCTTTCAGTTTATCTGGAAGAGAAGAAGTGGCATTTTTTTCTTCTCTCTTATTTTCAGTCATTTTCTAATTACTGTAAACCAGAGGACAGAATGAGGAGTGGCAGAAACCATTTCTATTTCTCCCAGTTTAAATACACTCATCATTTTTGTCACATAGTCTTGATCAGGGTTGGCAAACTAAGAACTAAGAGTCAACTCCAGCGACACCCATTCATGTATGTATTGTTTGTTGCTGCTTTTGTGCTACAATAATACAGTTGAGTAGATGCAACAGAGACCACATGGTCTGCAAAGCCTAAAATATTTAATGTCTGCCTCTTAAAGAAAACGTTTGCCAACCCCTGTGCTAGATGCTCACAGTTGAAAGTAAAGTAGTTTTGTCCCCGGTGCTACCTATATGAGGATATTGAGAGGTATTTGATGACTCCAATAGTTAATCTACCATTGGTTAATGCTTCTTGCCTTAATATTTCTAGTAAATATTTTCACATACATATGGAGAGTAGAACAGGCATTGTGATTTCACATACATACACTGTAGGTAGTACATCTAATACTTTATTGTCCTCATTTTACAGATGAGGACACTGTGGGTTGGAGAGTTAAGTGACTTGTCCAGCATTACAGAATACGTGTGTGGGGTTAGGGATGCAGCTCCTTTGATTCCTTGGGGTTAATGGCAAACATCTCTAGGAGGATTCAGCATGTTAAGGAAACAAATACTAAGGATGTTGATGTATGAGGTGATGAGACACCTTAAGGCCAGTGTGGAGCTGGGTGTGTGCTGAGGTAGGGTGGCTGGAGGGTAGAGAAGATAGGAGTCTAAGGGCCATTATGTGTTTGAAAAAAATTATTCCAAAAGGTGATGACTCATTTTCTTATATACTTCCTGCCCACGCTGAGTCTGAAACTTCTGCATTGTGGCATGACATTTTAGATAAAATAAATTTCTAGTGCACCTTAATTAGTTCATCACAAAGCTCTTCAACTTTATGGCTCTTGTCAGCCTTTGCATTCACATAGCAACTAAGTTTATGCTGATTGCTTGACAGTATTCAGAGTGATAAACATCTTTAAACATCAAATAAACATCTTTGACAATCATGTGGTTTCAGTTGCATTCACAGGATGTGTTTTAATAGGAATAATTTTTACATTTCTCCTTTATTGGTTTATGTAGTAGCTATGTCTGTTTTCAATTTAGGCTCTATATGCTTTGATCTAATCTAAGACAAGGGATCTCAGGGCCAATTAGAAGAGACAGAAGTTGGGAGGAGTTCAAAAAAGACACAACTTGACTTCATACATTACAACTGATTTTAAGTTATTTTTTATGTTATGAAAGGCTCTAGGGATTTGAAAGTAAAGGCATTTAAAGGATACCTGAATACAGTTGATGTGTGTACAGGCGATTAGAACACATGAAGTCATAAGCAGCACACAGATGGGGTGATCTGTGCTGTATTTAATTTTTTTTCTTTGTCAGCATAAAGCAATGATATCATCCAAATCACAGCATGTCTTTCACCCCATAGAGGTTAACTTGTCTTATGAACATTGACCATCAATTGGGATTTGCCTCACATTTCTGGAAAATGCAATAAAGTTGAGAATATTTGCTATATAAAGACAAACATTTTTTTATCAGGAAATTTCGTACAGTTGGTTTAATAGAATAATTAATCCACAGACTAGAATTTTTTAAATTCAGTTACTTTAAAAAAACAGTTCTACTCATCCAGTTGTCATAAAATGTTTCTGTTTCTGGAGTCTTAATGACTTTTCCAATCCAAGAAGTTGAAAGTCAAGACTGTGAGGGTAAAGTTACACTTCAGCTCCTTTGAAAACCTCAAGTATTGAGGAGTAGAAAGGCAGTGTGAGGAAGAAGTGGGGAAAGAGAATGTGGTCTTAGAAGAAAGAGTTATTGCACAAATAAAGAAAAAATTTTATTGGAATAGTGGGATTCTTTATCATTTATTATTGTTTGAGACTTCTTGGGGGATGCTATGCCCTGTGACTAAACTTATTTCAGCCCATGACAAGGTGACTATAAATGCATTTGTATTGCAGTAGTGTTGATGTGATGGCTAAAGCTTCCATTTAGACTTCTTGCACATGGAGAATCCAAACAGACCTGTGTTCTAGCTCAGGCTTTCCCGGGTGCTGGCCATATTGTTTGGGCAAATGGCTACAACTCTCTAAGCCTCATTTTCCTTATAAGAAGTATAATTATAGTACTTGCTTTATCAGGCTGTTATCAGTGTGTCAGGAAATTATTGGTGCAAAAGTAATAGTGGTTTCAGACCATGAATTTTAAATCATTAAAACTAAGCTCGAACACGTCTTTATTAATCAAAATAGGAATTATTACAATCAATACATTTTTGCCAATGAGAAATAAGTTTGTTTAATCCTGTGGCATAAAAATCCATGCTTCAGGATTCAATGAACTCTTGGAAAGCATTTTCTGGATCCTGCTGGTTGTGGAAGTGTTTTCCCGGCAAAAAGTTGTCAAGATGCTTGAAGGAGTAGTAGTAGGTTGGCAAGAGGTCAGGTGAATATGGCGGATGAGGCAAAACTTCATAGCCCAATTTGTTCAACTTTTGAAGAGTTGGTTGTGCAATGTGTGGTCCATCGTTGTTGTGAATAACTGGGCCCTTTCTCTTGACCAAGGCCAGCTGCAGGCATTACAGTTTTCAGTGCATCTCATCGATTTGCTGAGCATATTTCTCAGATGTAATGGTATCGCTGGGATTCAGAAAGCTGTAGTAGCTCAGCCAGGCAGCAAACCACCAAACAGTGACCGTGACCTTTTTTTGGTGCAAGTTTGGCTTTGGGAAGTGCTTTGGAGCTTCTTCTCAGTCCAACCACTGAGCTGGCCTTCACCGGTTGTCGTATAAAATCCACCTTTCATTGCGCATCACAATCAGGTCGAGAAATGGTTCAATGTTATTGTGTAGAATAGAGAAATGGTTCAAAGCTATTGTGTAGAATAAGAGAAGACAGCACTTCAAAATGACAAATTTTTAAATTTTTGCTCAGCTCAGGAGGCACCCACTTATCAAGCTTTTTCACCTTTCCAATTTGCTTCAAATGCTGTACAACGTAGAATGGTAGTCGTTGAGTTCTTCAGCAACTTCTCATGTAGTTGTAAAAGAATCAGCTTTGATAATTGCTCTCAATTGGTCATTGTCAACTGATGGCCAGCCACTGTGCTCCTTTTCTTCAAGGCTCTTGTCTCCTTTGCAAAACGTACTGAACTACCACTGCACTGTATGTTTCTTAGCAATTCCTGGAACAAATGTGTTGTTGATGCTGCCAGTTGTCTCCGTTGCTTTACTACCCATTTTGAACTTGAATAAGAAAATCCCTCAAATTTGCTTTTTGTAACATCATTTCCATAGTCCAAAATAAATATAAAATAAATAACAAGTAATAATTGATTAACAAAAAAGCAAGAAATGTACATTAAAATGATGTATAATATAAAACCATTTATTCAAGAATGTATTCCAATATCAAATGGCAAATTTCAACAATGCAAAAACTGCAGTTACTTTTGCATCAGTGTCTATCAGGTGGTTAAGCCACTGCTCAGTGCATCATAAGCTCTTCAGTTAATGTCAGCTATTATTATTGCAAACAAAGGTAATATTTAAGAATAATTCAGCAAATATAGACTGCTGAGATAATGTCTAAGGTACTTGTCTTTCTGGCTACCAATAGGCTTGTTTTGTTAGTGGCAGGAAAATGGCTGATTCTTATTCAGTTCTGAGCCTGATGAAATAGAGGAAGAAATTCTAGTCCTGGCTAACTAGGAGTCTGGTAATTTTCCAGATGTTTAGAAACTTTAATTAAACTAAATGGTGACATTCCCTTTTCTTCAGAGGCCAGATGGTACTACTGAAATGTCTGAAAAAAATTATAGTAATCAAGTAGAAAAAGTAAAGGTAAAATTTACCAGAAAACAAAAGAACTTTCATAATCACTTAAATGTGAGGGTCTTACTCTTTTTATTTAATCAATGATTATATATTACATGCTATGTCTGGTAGTGACAGTGACATCAGAATTATAATAATAAAGAATTATAAATATAAAAATATTTTAACATGTACTTGAGGTTCAAGGATGAATCACTGATGTTGAAAATGCCAGAAAAAATTATGTCATTATGTCATCACCACTGTATATAACAGTATATTACTAGATAGTTAAATGCTTTTCTCTTTTATATAATTGAAAGTAGCCTTTTTCTGTGATTGAAGTAAAAAAGAAAAAAGTTAAAAACCCTGTTATAGATACTGGAAGTGAGTATAAATAAGTGAAGTGTAATACCCACGCTGCAAGATCACAGATCCTGAAGTCATGGGATGTGTTTAGGAAATACTCATGAGACGTAAGTCCTGGTTCCAACTATTCCATTGATCAGCTGTGTGACTCTGAGCCTCAATTTCCTCAGTTGTAGGAGTAGAGGGGCTAGCATGCTAGTTATTTTAGGAAGATAAAATAGAAACACTATTCTTATGCAAAGTTGTTTGCATTCTAGATGAGTCAACAAGACTAATACCAGGAGCCATTCAAGAACCACGCTAAACAGTATTATTAAGCCCTAAATGGGTGGTACAAACTAGATGTGCTATAGGAGTTCAGCAGAGGAAGAAGTCAGTATGAGCTGAAGTAGGGAAGAGAGATGTTGTGGAGGGACAGTGAGGAGGAGTAGCGAGGAAGGGTGCTGATGTTTCAGGCTCAGTGACAAGGATAGTACAAAAAGTTCCAGCCTCAAGTTGGAGGGATCCGGTTGAATCTTGCGGTAACCACCCAGGACTCAAGTCTCATGAGTATTTCCTAAATATATACCGTGACTTAAGGATCTGGGACCTGTGTCCTGGTTATCCTGTTGCCCTGTGGAGCTGATACATCCCTAGCTTTAGAGTAATTGGGAAAATTCAAACAATTCGCATCTCTTTTACTTTCTATAGTGCCAGCATTTAGGTGCCCAAGTACGTTCCCACTCATCTATCCACCGTCCATCCTCCAAAATTGTGTTGACATCTGTCATCCTCATCTGCTGTCATTTACACTCCTATTTTCTCTGTCATCTTTTTTTTTTATTTTTATTTTAGTGTGTTTCAGGAGAGAGTGGAAATAAATGCAAGTTTTAATTCACCATGTTTATCCCAAAGTGCACGTTACTATCATGAAAATTTTATTATTTTAGTGTTAGAAATCTCTCCAAATATTGCTAATTGCTTTTGGCATCTGTTAACAACAAGTGTATCTAAATATTTCTTTCTTTCTAATTATATTTTATCCAGTTACTTTAATTGGAAGCAATGAGTTCTATAAACCTATATTCTAATATGTAAAATGTTATAAATTCAAACCATCAAATGGTGTCTATCAATTGGTATTTCAATGATTTGAAGAAGTCTTATTAAATGTCCTTAAAGAGATTATGTTTGGGGCAATAACAATAATATAAGCAAGTGTGAAAAGCACCAAGTAATTAATATAGAGAACAAGCAAATGTACAAAATTACCCAGGAAGGAGAAATGGCACATGTTGGAATAGTCAGACGAGGCCTGAAGAGTACAAGGGAAGAATAGGCCATTTTAAGAAAGAAATTCATGAGCGAAGATATAAAAATAAAATATACCAGACATAATTTGTAATCAGTGACTAAACAAACATGATAAATGTATGGGAGGCATTGAAAGGTAAGACTGGAAATACAATTTTAGGGAAAGTGGAGGATCTTGAATAGTAGGGTCATGGCTAGTGGAATGGAAAGTAAAGGACAGCTACAGGACACATTATGATAGAAGAGTCCATCAATTTGGGGATTTTAATTAAAATGTTGGTAAGAAGGGTTACCATCTATTACCATTCAAAGTTTAAAACTCAAATTGTACATTCTTTTAGACTCCATGCTAATTTTAAAAGATTTCTTATTTCATGGCAGTTCCCTGATCTATTCTCTTGTTATTTTTTGTCTTTTTTTTTTCTGGAAATTTTTCTGGGCCTCCTGGTATTGTTCTTGAAGGATATTAAACAGAACGTCATAAAATATTTCACCATAGTTTTAAGCTGGAGTAGAATAATATTTTTCTATTTGCCACAGTATGATATTTTCCTTGGCCTTTTGATGACAACATCACTGCAGTGACTCCAAGAGAATCCTTTTCTCTGAATTCTAACATTTTGTGAAATTACTTACAGACATTTTCAATTTGTCTGAATAGATCTACCCTAATAGGATAAAAAATACTTTAAGTAAAAACCTTAGTTATTTTTTAGGATTTAATAAATGTAGGTAATGAGAAGTAAAACAAATATTTAACATGGCTTGTTGCATAAATAGGATGAAGACAAGAAAGGAAAATTTATAGGCAAACTTGAGAACATTTCTGAGCGATATATGCTATAGAATATGTGATAACCTCATGAGAAATGTTTGAACATTTCATGAGCTGGGATATTTATACGCAGATTTAACCAATAAGATAACGCACACAGGAAGTAATCTGGCATTGATAGGGAATAAACTAGTTGATTTAATTGGTCTTTTGCATTTGAAAATTCACTGATGACATAAAACTAGAACAGATATTTTCTTTTTGAGTTTTGGGTGCTTTGGGTATTGTCATTTATGTGTAAGAGAAAGAGTCAGGACAGTTCTGTGGTAATGTTCTGGAAGCTCCACTTGTAGCAGGCCTTTTGCCAGGCCACCTTGTAAAATCTCGGCTTTTCTGTAATTATGTGCTTTCCTTTTTTACTATGATAATTTTTCCTCATAATTCTATAAAGTAATTTTAAAATAGAAATTAAATATATAAAATTATTATGGCATCTCATTCTATGCACTAGGTAGGTTCTTGAAAATATATATAGATAAAATAAAACCAGGAACAGACAGGGGTTGGATACCTGAGAAGCATAGCAAAGATGCCAAAACCTAATTTATACAGAAAAGAAGTTTTTGTTGGTGGTGGGATGGGGAGTATTTTGACCAATGTTGAATCATAACAGGAAAACACAAATCTGGAAAGGAGCAAGAGCAAAGGTGAGAGTGCTAGGGAGAAAATTCAAGGTCAAGATTTGTAAGAGCTAAGGCAGTCTGGGAACTAGAATTTCTGTAGACATTTTTTGTTTCCTTTTTTTCTTTTCTTGTTCAAATGCTCTAGAAATACTTGTTAGTTCAGCATAAATGACTAAAAGGCTTTACATTTGCTGATTCCTGTGATATTTTTCATCTGACAGTATGCTCTGGCATTGCCCAATTAATGGGAGGCTGCAGGGGGTGGGGGGGGGCGCAGATGAAAAGGAGAGAGGACCATAGATAAAAGAGGGAGGTTCAGAATAACATTTGATCTTTCTTTTCTTCACACTCTAGTTAGCAAATTCCATATAAATTATTGTTGACTACTATGAAAGGAAAAGTAAGTATATTTTATGAACTATGTTAAGATAATTTGCTTATCAAAAAGAAGCATCTGTGCTCCGGTTAACACTGATTTTTTAAAAAGGGTTATAAAACCTGATTTGAATCTTCAGTCTATTTATATATTTTTCTTGGGGAGAACTTTTTTTTAAAGGATATACACTGGGATAATTCGAAGGCATTCTTGGCTTCTTTCAGAAAATGTTATCTACACGCCTTAAATTTGCAGCCATGCAATCAACTATAGGAAGCCTAAGGAGTTGTGGATGCCTTTTCTGTTACCTGCCTGCTACCCTTGTAAGCACAATAGACAGGATTTGGCCAACACTGATGAAGTGTTTACTATTGTTCAGCTCCAGGGCTTTTAACACAATAAGTCTGTAATTGTCCCTGTTCAGACTTTACATCCTGTTTTCATAACTGTACCCTTAATAATTGACCAGATTGCTTCTCAGGAAGACTTTTGAATGATTCATCATCTCAGAAGTTCTGCAGAAGGTTAATTATTTCAGAAAACATATTACAAATGTTATGTGAGTGTTGCAAGGGTGTCTGTGGAGGAAGACATATATATGGATTTCTCAAATTTTGTTATGTGAAGTGAGAAAACATCTTAGCATTTATAGCTTTTTCTCTTTTTTTGAGACGGAGTCTTGGTCTGTCGCCCAGGCTGGAGTGCAGTGGCACAATCTCGGCTCACTACAACCTCTGCCTCCCAGGTTCAAGTGATTCTCCTGTGTCAGTCTCCCTAGTAGCTGAGATTACAGGCGCACGCCACCATGCCCAGCTAATTTTTGTATTTTTAGTAGAGATGGGGTTTTTCCATCTTGGCCAGGCTGGTCTTGATCTCCTGACCTTAGGTGATCCACCCGCCTTGGCCTCCTAAAGTGCTGGGATTATAGGCGTGAGACACCGCGCCTGGCCTCTGACTTTTTCTTGATCCCCTGATTTATCAGGGATAGCCCCTCTTCCAATTAGCATATGTTTAAGAACTTAGAGGAAAGCTGTAAGGAAAGCTGTATAGTGGGTTAGTATTTAGTGTCCAACCTGAGTTCAAATTCTAGTTTTTCTATCCACTAGGAGTAGCTGTGTGATACAGGAAAAGATATTTAATTTCTTTAAACCTTAGTAGCATCATCTATAAACCTGAGAGAAATAGCACTTACTTCACAGGGTTGATGTAAATATTAAACAAGGTGCTGTATGAAAAATGCTTCCTATACTGTGTAACACTTACGAAGCATAAGTGAGAGCTATTAAAAATATGAAGAGTATAAATGTCACTAAATGTGACACATGCAAGTCCATTATTGCTTGGATGTTTTCCCCTCCAAAATAGAATAAAGCATTTTAAAGTGTACATTATTTATTACAGACTTAGTTATTCTATTGAGAAATTATGTTTATCTTCCTCATAGATGCTAACTCCTTGCTAAAACATTCTTGATTCATTTGTTATTGCTGAGTACTTTTGTATTCCTGAGATAGAACAGGTGCTGATTGCTGACTTCATTGTGAAGATAGAAGACCTCATTTATCTAACCGAGAAAGGACTAAAAATCTTTATATTCATGCCAAAGGAAAAGTAATTAATGTGAAATTTCAATATCAGAAAAGAAAAATATTTCTTAAGACAAAATTAACATCATGGGTCTACCACATGAGATTTTCCATCAGCCAAAGTGAATTAATGTGGAAAGGAATAGGAGACTAAAGCTTTCAACCTGAATAATGATATAAAATAATTACATAATTCTAAAATGGGTGGAATTTTTTGTGTAAAAGCCATTAATATAATACTATAATAAACTTTATTTTAAAATATTAATTTCAGACTGAAATTTTTAGAAAGAACTAATATAAAATTGATACTAACAGATTATTTTCTGTATGTTTGCAGATATAATTGTGATTGAGTAAATGCATGTAACATAATACAATCAGATTTAAATACTGTGTAAGATTAAGCACTTCCTGTGCTTTGGGAACTATTGTCTAGGATTTCTATTAACTCATGATTTAATGATTTAAATTAAAGTTGTCAAATCAATATTTGATATGTCATCTCAAAGAGCTTTAAGATCTTATAGAGAAAATTATTTCAGATAAAAGGAATTCACACGTGGTATGAAGTCGTACAGAATCACAATTCAGTTTGGGAAGTCCATGTGTCTTAACTGTGAGCTATAACAGGTCATGAGTTAAATTTGAAACTCTTTATTCATCACTTCTTTTTTTTTTTTTTGGATTGAGGCTTTAGTCAGCCCATTCTGCCCACAAATAAGCTGCAATAAAATACAGTAGGTTTGTTCCAAAGTGCTCTGGTTTCCATTACAAAGAAACTTCTATTCTTTGTTGACTAGGGAAACCCAAAAGATACTCTAAAATTGGGAACTAATCATTGAGTGAATCAGAAAACAGGGTGCTAGCATCAAGAAATATTCCTTTGGTTTATATTGTTAAAAGCTGGGGTGCTGTAGAAAGTTCACATACACATAAAAGGGTCCATTTGCTTACGAGTTCAATTTTTAAAAAAACAGCATTAATGTAGATTTCAAGATTCATTGGAAGAATTGGATATTCACTACCTGAAAGGAAACATCACACTGTGTTAATTTTTGTGTTACAAACCTAATGTTTTTTAAAAATCTTTCCGTAGTTAATCTTAAGTATGGTTGGGTTCATAAAGGAAATTTACTTTCATATAACAAAGTCCCTATATTTTATCTGGAATGAATGATGAAAATCTTTTTGCTTAGCTGTTCATTTTAAGGGCTATTTATACTGTGAGTTTTTAAATAAGCCCATGAGCTAATCTACTATATTTAAGGGTTTAGGCAAAATTTGAAATACACCCCCCAGGATATTAGCGTTCTCTTCACAGCACTTTGAGACCTAGCCTGTGAGTTCGGTGTGTTTGTTTGTAACATACCTGTTGGTAGAATTCTTTTGCTCAGAGACTGACAGAGAAACTGTAAAGCATTCCTCATGGAATGACTTGAATGTGCTTCTCATGGGACAATTTAATATCTTAGCTGCTGCTTTGTCTTTTTTCCTTATTTTACCTCACAATATTGTTTTAAGTTTTGATTTTGAAATTGATTCATTTTCTCCCAATTCTTTGTGCCCTTATTACTGTAAATGACATTAAAAGACCTGATTTTAAAATAGAGGCTATGGGAAAATAGAATCGCATATCACTAAAAATGACACCACCCTCCTCTTCCCTTTGCTTTTCCCTTTTCCTCTGTCCATTTTAAGCCCCCACCCTAGGTGGGCTTTTTTTTTTTTTTCCCACTGTGACATCCAACTGGTTCCTGGCAGGGTTTCAGGTTTGATTTTTCTGATAAATAAATAAACTTTTTATTTTATCTTAGAACAGTTTTTATTTATTTTTATTTTATTTTAGAACAGTTTTTATTGATTTTAATTTTATTTCAGAACAGTTTTAGTTTCATAACATTATTACAAAGCTAATGCGCATATGCCCTACACCCAGTTTCCTCTATAATTGACATCTCCGTTAGTATAAGTACATTTGTTACAATTAATGAACCAATATTGATATATTATTTTGGGGCTGTGTAACAGCAATATGACTTAGCACTATTGATATTGACCTTGATCATTTGGCTTGAGGGGTTTGTCAGGTTAAAATCTTACTTTCATTTTTTCTGAAGACCATCAAAGGGGTTTCCTGAAAATTTTAATGACATATTAGTTTGATTTTTCTTTATTGGTGATGTGGTAAAGCTGCTATAAGTTTCTAAGTATTTAGGCAAAAATAATTTTGATGGTGGTAAAGAACATCTTATCTTTTTTTTATGTACGTGTTGTAGGTGGGAATGAGATCTCGAAACCAAGGTGGTGACAGTGCATCTGATGGGCATATCTCCTGTCCCAAGCCCTCCATCATCGGCAATGCTGGTGAAAAAAGTCTCTCAGAAGATGCAAAAAAGAGGAAGAAATCAAGTAGGAAGGAGGATGATGTCATGGCCTCAGGAACTGTCAAACGACACCTAAAAACATCTGGAGAAAGTGAACGAAAGACTAAGAAATCCCTGGAGTTATCCAAAGAAGACCTCATCCAACTACTCAGTATAATGGAAGGGGAGTTGCAGGTAGAGTCAAACTTTCCCAACTATTATTGTGTCTTTGGTTTCTAAGTTATAAAATAAGAGAATGTAAATCTGTTCTCCTCTCTGAATAATGAACTTCATGGGGAAGGAGAATGTTTCCCTTATTTCTAAATCCCTAGTGCCTGGCACAAGTTTGCACTAAATAAATATTTGTTGAATGAATGCTAAATGAAAAAGTGCTGATTTCAACTTCAAACTTCTCTAGAAGCAGAAAATTTCTTCATTATATGATTTTGGTGGTGATTTAATACAGATCCTTTCGGTCAGTAGGTAATCAATTAGGTTATCTAATTTAGACATTGACTGTGACTGAAAAATGTAGAAATGCAGCGATTATTAAAATGGGGAGTTCAGGTCACTTGCTAATTTTGCTTTTTTCTAAGAGGTAGAGTGAAAGAGAGAATGAGATAGAGGCAAATAAGGGTTTGTTGAAACCAGCCTTATTGCCCAGTCTTTTCTCTCTTTTTTTGACTTTCAGCCTCAATATTCTACAACATCATAGGAATTGAGATGCAAACAAATAAGCAGAGCATTGCATTCATTATGAAGAACCTAATAGTTTCCTAAGCATTTTCACATCTGCTGTCTCTTATGATCACAATAAAAATGTGGGTATCATCTGTATTTTATAAATGAAGAATCTGAGGCCCAGAAAGATTGAAGGTTTGTCCAGATCTCATCTCAGGCTTCCTGATTCTTCGTCCTGTGCTCTTTCCTCTGCCCACCCCCACCAATCTTATTTAGTTGCCATGAGCCAGGTCCCTCCCTCCCATTAAGTCTTTGTTTCTAGGGACCCAGGAGGCAGGCAGGATGTCAGGATTCTTCTGAGTTTCTGAGCCCTGAACAATTATATTTCTGGAAGTAGAGGAGCAATACTTTTTTTTTTTTTTTTTCTTCTGGAGAAGATGACTTAAAGAGTGGAGCTACTGTTTTCATTTTTGTTTTATTAGTTTCTTGGCTTGCATGAGCCTTTGAAGGAACACTATTAGGTTGGTGCAAAAGTAATTACTTTAACAATTGCATGAAATAAAATCCTTGTTGGCTTATGGGTGCTGTTAGCTTTAGTGAGGTAATTGGCAACCTACTCTAAACTAGGGTGGGTCACTCTGTTCCTGTTATCATCTGTGTGTGCATACAGATAAGGAAATCCCTGGGGTAAAGAAAAACAAACAACATACAAAACTCAAGTTTAAACAAACAAACATGATTGAGCTTACCATTTACAGACTGAGAAAAATCACATTTTCATTTCACAGCAAAAGATAAAATTTTCTAGAGCAGCCACTGTTACTAAAAATAGCTTCACCACTCCCAGAAATGTGGTTAGTGTTTTTGTCTATTAACATTGGTTGTGTACAGAGGCAGAATTACTTTACCTTTTAAGCTGCCCCCAGCGGAAAGCTATTGACCTGAGTGAAAGGTACAATTTTTGCCTTAGAAACCTTCACAAAACAACACATTAGCTCACTTTTCTCCATCCATAAAGGCTCTTGGGAAGCCCATGGCTCTTGCAGACTCTAATTTCTGCATAGTGCTGTTACATCATGGTGAACTCTGGAAAGTATTTAAGATTAATGTGGTTTTTATGTTCATAGTGGTGCTAGATAAGGTTTCAGATCCTAGATATGCAAATATAAACTCATACTTCTGAAATATTAAAGAAATTAGTCAGACGGCTCCAAAGAAATGCATTTTGCTTTCCATTAATCTTTATAAATACAATATACCTACATTACACAATAGATATATTCTTGAGCAGCTATCAATAAATAAAAAGTGCAAGACATCATTTATGTGGGAGGCAGTGAAGAGAAGGATAATGAAGGACCTGCTATTTTAAGGAATTCCCTGGTGAATTCATTTGCAAAGCAGATAATCTATTCCATATATATATGCACACACACATATACAAGTCCATATATATAAACATATGTCCTTGTAAATGCAGATTTAGCTATGTTAGATTTGTTTAAAATGAGAAAGCTCCTATATTTAGAACTATAGATATGTATTCTTGTAGTAGTAGACACTTGTCTTCTAGTAGCATTGTCATATGGGAGGTGTTGTAGCTAAGAGTGGGAGGGAGTTAACATTAGCAAATGTGAGTGGACTGGTAAAAATGTAGAAGTTATCAGCCATCATACTGAATGGGCAAAAGCTGGAAGCATTCCCTTTGAAAACCGGCCAAGACAAGGATGCCCTCTCTCACCACTCCTATTCAAGATAGTATTGGAAATTCTGGCCAGGGCAATCAGGCAAGAGAAAGAAATAAAGGGTATCAAATAGGAAGAGAGGAAGTCAAATTATCTCTGTGTGCAGATAACATGACTGTATATTTAGAAAACCCCATTATCTCAGCCCAAAAACTCCTTAAGCTGATAAGCAACTTCAGCAAAGTCTCAGGATACAAAATCAATGTGCAAAAATCACAAGCATTTTGATACACCAATAATAGATAAACAGAGAGTCAAATCACGAGCAAACTCCCATTCACAATTGCTACAAAGAGAATAAAATACCTAGAAATACAACTTACAAGGGATGTGAAGGACCTCTTCAAGGAGAACTATAAAACACTGCTCAAGGAAATAAGAGAGGACACAAACAAATGGAAAAACATTCCATGCTCATGGATAGAAAGAATCAATATCGTGAAAATGGCCACACTGCCCAAAGTAATTTATAGATTCAATGCTGTTCCCATCAAGCTACCACTGACTTTCTTCACAGAATTAGAAAAAACTACTTTAAATTCCATATGGAACCAAAAAAGAGCCCACATAGCCAAGACAATCCTAAGCAAAAAGAACAAAGCTGGAGGCATCATGCTACCTGACTTCACACTATACTACAAGCCTACAGGAACCAAAACATCATGGTACTGGTACCAAAACAGATACATAGACCAGTGAAACAGAACAGAGGCCTCAGAAATAGCACCACACATCTACAACTATCTGATCTTTGACAAACCTGACAAAAACAAGCAATGGGGAAAGGATTTCCTTTTTAATAAATGGTGTTGGGAAAACAGGTTAGCCATATGCAAAAAACTGAAACTGGACCCCTTCCTTACACCTTATACAAAAATTAACTCAAGATGGATTAAAGATTTAAACATAAGACCTAAAACCATAAAAGCCCTAGAAGAAAACCTAGACAGTACCATTCAGGACATAGGCATGGGCAAAGACTTCATGACTAAAACACCAAAAGCAGTGGCAACAAAAGCCAAAATTGACAAATGGGATCTAATTAAACTAAAGAGCTTCTGCACAGCAAAAGAAACTATCATCAGCATGAACAGGCAACCTACAGAATGGGAGAAAATTTTTACAATCTATCCATCTCACAAAGGGCTAATATCCAGAATCTACAAGGAACTTAAACAAGTTTACAAGAAAAAAACAAACAACCCCATCAAAAAGTGGGCAAAAGATATGAACAGACATTTTTCAAAAGAAGACATTTATGTGGCCAACAAACATGATACATAGCTCATCATCACTGGTCATTTGACAAATGCAAATCAAAACCACAGTGAGATACCATCTCATGCTAGTTAGAATGGCGATCATTAAAATGCCAGGAAACAACAGATCCTGGAGAGGATGTAGAGAAATAGGAAAGCTCTTACACTGTTGGTGGGAGTATAAATTAGTTCAACCAATGTGGAAGACAGTGTGGCAATTCCTCAAGGATCTAGAACCAGAAGTACCATTTGACTCAGCAATCCCATTTCTGGGTATATACCCAAAGGATTATAAATCATTCTACTATAAAGACACATGCACACATATGTTTATTGCAGCAGTATTCACAATAGCAAAAAATGGAACCAACAAAAATAGCAAACTTGGAACCAACCCAAATGCCATCAATGTTAGACTGGATAAAGAAAATGTGGCACATATACACCATGGAATACTATGCAGCCATAAAAAAGAATGAGTTCACATCCTTTGCAGGGACATGGATGAACCTGGAAGCCATCATTCTCAGCAAACTAACACAGGAACAGACAACCAAACACCACATGTTCTCACTCGTAAGTGAGAGTTGAACAATGAAAACATATGGGCACAGTGAGGGGAACATCACACACTGGGGCCTGTCAGAGGTTGCAGGGCAAGGGAATGGATAGCATTAGGAGAAATACCTAATGTGGATGAAGGGTTGATGGGTGCAGGAAACCACCATGGCGCATGTATACCTATGTAACAAACCTGCATGTTCTGCAAATATATCCCAGAACTTAAAGTATAATAATAATAAAAAAAAAATCTCAAAAAAAAATGTGGAAGTTATGTGCTAGGTTTGCCAAACTGGAGATAAGAAAAAAAAATCTTTCTGAATGGCTGGTGCTGAGAGGAGAAGCAGGTCTATGCCTTATGAGATAAGTTACTCTCAGCTTAGACCTATGTGTCATCTGGCTTGATATGTATGGAGCATTTAGTGAGTTGTCTCCCAGATCTCCAAAGACCACCTATTGCTCTCTCTTTATGAGGTGACTGTATATGAGTCAGATGCCTTTACTCTGGAGGTGGTGTACTGAGGTTATAATTGCCTGATGGGTACTTCCTGCCTGCTACATAGACAAAATCAACTCACTGATACTGTGGTATTGCAGTAGAAAAATGGTTTAACACAAGGCTGGCCAAGTGGAAAGATTGGAGTTATTACTCAAGTCAGTCTCCCTGAAAACTCAGGGGCTAAGGTCTTATGGATAATTTGGTGGGTAAGGGGTTGGGGAATAGGTGCTGCTGATTGGTTGGGGATGGTATTATAGGGGTGTGGAAAACAGTTCTTGTGAGCTGAGTCCATTTCCGGGTGGGGGCCATAGGACTGGTTGAGTCAGGAGTCATGGGTCCAGGTGGGGTCAGTCAGTTGCCAGAATGCAAAAATCTGAAAAACATCTCAAAATGCCAATCTTAATTCTACAATAGTGGTGTTATCTATAGGAGCAATTGGAGAAGTCACAAATCTTGTGATCTCTGGCCACATGGTTCCTGAGCAGTAAGGCATTGTAGAAACTATGCCTACATTTTAGCAGAATTCAGGCCCCTCCCATAGTCCTAATTTCATGGTTTTTCATTAGTTATAGGTCCCTGAGCAAGGAAGGGGTTAGTTTTAGGAGGGATTATTATCATCCTTGCTTCCAAGTTAAACTATAAACTAAATTCTTCCCATGGTTAGCCTGGCCTATACCCAGGAGTAAGTGAGGTCAGCCTGCTTGTGAGGCTAGAAGCAAGATAGAGTCAGCCATGCTAGAGTCCACTCACTGTCATAATCTTTGCAAAGGAGGTTTCAAGGTTCTATAAAATATTAGAACTCTAAGGCACCTTTAAAGTGTCTTATCTACCTCACCTCCTTTATATTACAAATGTGAAACTCACATACGAGTTTTGTGACTTGCCCAAGGTCGCGCAGCAATGTAGAGTTCTAGATCCAAATTTCCTATCCTTCTGTTGAATGTCCTTCGCGTTATATCACTTACATTCTATGGAGGTTCAAGGGAAGTTGGGCTCCAGGACCTTTCATTTATTCTTGGCCTCCAGAATTTCTTTAAAGTAGACTCACATTGTAAACTCACAGGCTGAAGCTATTTTGTGAAAAGATGAAACTTTTTAGGTAAGAGAAATTTAAGGTTTATTTTTTACACCAGGGAGACAAAATGGGATCTGAGCCTCAAAGTTTGGTACAATCTAGATGATGAGTAAAATGGCAGCAGGCAGGGATGCCACAGGGCCATGTGAGCTGGGCACTGCACAATTCTGGGGGGGCTTCGTATTCACTACTCAAAGGATGGTGTCTTCTGGAGTTGTGTAACAGTGCAGGCTTTGGGGGATCACATCTCCTGGTAGAAAGAAATAGGGTGACATACAAAGAAAATAGCTTATAGTTTTGAGAGATAGGATAAGATCAAGTCTGCCCATAGTAGGTATACCTTAAAAGTGACTTGGTGAAAAGGAGGAGATGGAGGTTCCTTCAGGCTTGTCATGCCAATTTTCTCCTTTACAAACTCCTTTTTGATCTCTCTCATTCTCTCCAACTCTATACCCAACATTTTGGACACTGTAGACAATTCTGTGTGTTTTCTGGTACACCAGTGCCCTGCCACTTTTGGTAACTGTTAAGTGATCTATGGAAAATTGTTGAGCCAATATTATAAACAACATGACCTTTATTGTAGGCCTTGGCTCTTTGCAAAATATGCACATTTGCTGTTTTGTTTGCCAATCTAGGTATCCCATGAACTCCTGAAGTGCACCTTTAATGGATATGTATTAGAAATGGAGGTGCATCTACTAGAGATTTTGCATTTTGGGGAGTCTTGTCTAGAACCAGTAATGTGACCCTTGTCTTGAAGAGGGACATTTTTCAGACTTTTCAAGCCACACCTCTGCAGATGCAGGCCTGTCATCTCAGCACAATGACTGGCCTGCATTGCCTGCATGAAGTAGCTGGGATGGTTTCCATTATTATACTTCTGTCAGTGACTGCTTCCAATACCAATTGCTTTCTAATAAGTTGGAACATTCTTATTCTCTAGGTGAAAAACCAGTTACATATTTCCCAGTTTAAACTGAAAGTAAGAAAATAGTACCCCGGCCCATCATTTGGGCACCATGATTAATTTCCCCTTGTATTAGTCCCAAAATAGCACTTTTAAAAAGTGAGTAAACTTGGCTATACTAAAAATGACAAAAGTTTGAAAGAAATGGTACTCATATCAAAAAGCCATAACAGAAGATCTGGCAAAAGGATATTCGTGTAGAATGATTCAAGAACAAGGGACAAATTAATTCTTTTTTCTTGATGCAAAAAAATAGCGATTTTATATAATAAATTCCCTTGATATTTTTACTTGGCTACATTTTAGCAAAAAACGACCTAAATTTGGTTTCATTATTTTTCCTTTTGTTGTTATAGTTAGCTCCCTTCTGCCTGTGTATAAGGAGGCACAGAGTAAACTAGATTACACAGCTGGATAGTGCACCACCATTCCATTTGGCATTGGTATTTTCCAGGCTAAGTCAGAGACAAAGTCATTGACACCCTGAGAAATCTCTCTTCATTCTGAATGAGCAGCAGAAAGGTGTTGTATACTTCAAAAATAATTTATAAGGCCGGGCGAGGTGGCTCATGCCTGTAATCCCAGCACTTTGGGAGGCTGAGGTGGGCGGATCACGAGGTCAGGAGATCGAGACCATCCTGGCTAACATGGTGAAACCCCGTCTCTACTAAAAACACAAAAAAATTAGCCAGGCGTGGTGGCAGGTGCCTGTAGTCCCAGCTACTTGGGAGGCTGAGGCAGGATAATGGCATGAACCCGGGAGGCGGAGCTTGCAGTGAGCCAAGATTATGCCACTGCACTCCAGCCTGCGCAACAGAGCGAGACTCCATCTCAAAAAAAAAAAAAAAATGTATAAAATAGATAATTCGTGTGTGTATAGTTAGAAGCTTCTTCTATTCCGTAACTTCTTAACTCATAAACACATTCTTTTGGGGTTCCCAGCCATTTTTTAAAATATTGTTCATTAGTTTCTCTTTTCCTCTTCATCACCTACTATAGGTGAGCCTCCTATATGTGCTTCTTTCTTACCAAGAGAGTTCATTCATTCTTTGGGCTTTAATTAATAAATAATTAATTCAAAATGGATTGATCTTACAATATTTAAGAAACATTGCTGAAGCCAGGTGTGGTGGCTCACGCTTGTAATCCCAACACTTTGGGGGGCCGAGGCGGGTGGATCACGAAGTCAGGAGTTTGAGACCAGCCTGACCAACATGGTGAAACCCTGTCTCTACTAAAAATACAAAAATTAGCTGGGTGTGGTGGTGTGTGCCTGTAATCCCAGCTACTCAGGAGGCTGAGGCAGGACAATCGCTTCAACCTGGGAGATGGAGGTTGCAGTGAGCCGAGGTTGCGCCACTACACTCCTGCCTGGATGACAGAACAAGACCGTCTAAAAAAAAAAAAAAAACAAAACAAAAAAATTGCTATTTGAGAGATTTGAGGAATGCAAAGACACATAATCACAATACTTGTATTTGATGGGCTCCTACTATGTGTCAAGTATGGTTTTAGGTACTAGATATTACAACAATCGTGAAGAAAGAGTGCATGACTTGGTAGGATAGATGAATAGATGAGAATATGCAGGAATGAGTATTGTATTGGGTAATTGCAATATAAATTACAGGAGTACAAAGGAGGGAAAGATTATGAAAATATGGGAGCTTCACTAAAAATTTGGACGTTGAAGAATTGGTGGGTTTTGGGCAGATAGAGATGAGCATAGGGGCCAACATGAGCAGAATCAAACAGAGTGGGTGAGAAAGTCTGGGCCATGTTCATCGGTGAATAGTCTGGCTTTAGTGAAGTAGTATTTTGTGGAGGTAAAACGACACCTCCATTTACAGACTACAAATAAGAGGTCCTCCTTTCCCACAAAATAGTCAGAAGGTGTGAGGATTCCAGGGGAGTAGAGCGATGCAGAAGTCAGGGGAGTAAAGATGAAAGAATATCAAAAAGAGAGGTTCAGTTAGTCAAATCAGCAGAAAGGCCCTGTCAGACAGGACTAAAGGGCATTTTTTGGGTTTGTTAATTTTAATTTCATTGGGAACATTTGTCAGAGCAGTTTCAGTGAGGTTAAGCCCATTTTCAGTGGGTTGAGAAGTTGTTAGATATGAGTTCTAAATTTCTTTTCAGAGAATCAATATGTCAGTATGTTCAATTCTTTGCCTTCTACTTTTAAACTTAACTTCCTCATAAAGCAACCTTTTTCGATTATCTGCTCCACCCTGACTCATTCCGATTACCTACTCCACCCCGACTCATTCCGATTGTCTGCTCTGTCATAACCATTTTTTCCACCAACCACTCCCCGCCGTCAGTCCTTTAAATTAGCCAATCAGAATTAGTTTAGCCTGTGCGGTCCAACCCTAGCCAATAGGGGAAGGACACAGCAGCAGGGGCCACGTGCGTCAGGGATAAGAACCCCCTTCCCCTCCCTTGTCAAGTGTGCACTCACCATTGCTCTATCTGTAAGGGCGCACCTTCTATAGAAGTAACTTGCCTTGCTGAGAATTAAAAAGAAAATTTTATATTCGAGTGCTATTTCTTTTGCAGCACGGAAACTTTATTTATAACAAAGTGAAGGGAAGTTAAGTAAATAATTTAAAAAAACTTTCTTATGTTTTTTTTTTCTTTTTTCTTTTTTGGTAATAATTAGATTTTCCGGGTTTTTTGTTTGTTTGTTGTTGTTGTTGTTTTACATAGCCAGAGAAGCCAATTTTCCCCCTTCTTTAGCTTAGTGGAAATTAATTGTGTGGCACAGAGTAGGCCTTTAGGCCTACATTTGTTGACTTCCTGATTTGAAATTACATGTTGCTTTTCTCTACTTTGAAGCTTTAAGTGAAACCTGGGATTATTAAAAAGTAAAAGACCAAAACAGTGTGACTTGAATGCCAAGTCCTATGGGGAAATATGATAGAATCAAAAAGGTTTGGTAGTTGACTTTATTAGTGTTGACTCTGGGCCTCAGTTTACTCCCTATGTGTTCTAATGGGGACATTTCCTACCTTCTGGGGTTGTTGTCGTTACTAAGCTTAGCCAATATAGATGTTATTTGGAAAAGTTTGAATGAGAAAGGCATAGAAAGAAGACAGAAGCTAGAGGGAAACTCAGGTCAACTGAGGGAAAGACACTTTACTGTGTTTACAGGTTAAGAGGTTGCAGGACAAGAAAAAAGCAGAGTCAAGGATGTAGAAAAGAGAAAGAATTTTTGATGACAGCATCTTGGAGGATATAGGAAGTGGTGAATCAAAAGTATGATTTTGGGTTGAACTTGGTTTTGGTCTTGAAAAGGAAAGAGACCCTTCCTCTGTGATGGAAGGAGGAAAGATGAGTGGGGGTAACATTTGCAGCTGAGGGGCGGGCAGTTGAGGTAGATCCCCCTAAAGCCTCAGCTTTCTCATCAAGGAACAAAGTTATGGTCTGCTGAAAGTGAGTAGTGGTCCTGAGGATGATTATGTACATGCTGAATCGTTGCAGAGGGGAATGCTAAAGAAAGGTGATTATGTACAAATACAAGCACTAATGGGTGAAATTTAGGATTCAGCAGGGAGAGACCATGCAGTTACAGTGGCAGCAGTCTGTTTAGAAGCCTGCGTGTAAAGGGGGAGACGTATTTTATAGCACTGGATCTAGGGTTGCAGTTTCCAAGTGGGTGCAGTGAAAGGACAGTGGTATAAGAAAGTAGAATGTGTTGGTGAGACGGTGCCCAGCAGGAAGAGATCTTGGGAGAAGTGAGCAGGCCAATGGCGGGACAGGCAAGAGAGGGCTGGAAAAACTGGAATTTGAGCTATTTGCATTTAGGGTTTCTGATATGGCAGTGTTGTTTTGTTTTATTTTGTTTTTGGGGACAATCTTGTTATATTGCTCAGGCCATGGGCAGTGGCAGTGGCACAATCAGCTCACTGCACCTTCCAACTCCTGGGCTCAAGTGATCCCCCCACCTCAGCCTCTCAAGTGCCTAGGACTATAGATGCATGCTATGTGGCACAGCTTTAACTAATGCAGGGTCTTGGGTGTGGTCCTGGGAGTGGAAGTGAAAGCAATTGGAATTAATGAGGTCAAGAAATGGTGAAGTTAGGACATTGGCTAAATCTCCCATTAAAAGTTGAAACCTCCTAGGATTATGGCAGGATTTGGAGTGGAGTGCAAGTCTGTGTCATCTAACAAATATGAGCATTGGGGACTAGAAGGTCAGTAGATAACTGGATAACTGCTGCCAAACTACTTTTTCTGAAGTGTTTCTCTGATCATTTTATCTGTTGCTTAGGAATTTAGAAGAGGTCCCTACACCTTATCAGATAGAAGTCTAAATTGCTTAGACTGGTCTGAAAAATCTCCCTCTTAGCTATGAAATCTCATCTTTAGAGCTACTTAACATGACCATTCGTATCTAATCAGGCAGTCTCTACATTTTTTCCCCCATACTCACATATAATCTTAAAATACTTGCAAGACATAAATTGGGGCTCTCAAGGAAATTCAGGATATGTGTTTATTTTTGTCCTATCCCATACTTTCCTCCTGTACCAGTCAATATTTCTTTTTCTTTTTCTTTTTTTTTTTTTTTGTGGGACAGAGTCTTGCTTTGTTGCCCAGGCTGGAGCACAGTGACATGCACAGCTCACTGCAGCCTCAATCTCCTGAACTCAAGGGATCCTCTTGCCTCAGCCCCTTATGTAGCTGGGACTGTAGGCATGCACCACCACACTTGGCTAATTTTTTTGAATTTTTTTGAATTTTGAGATGGGGTTTCACTATGTTGCCCAGGCTGGTCTTGAACTCCTGAGTTCAAATAATCCTCCCATCTCAGCCTCTCAAAGTGCTAGGATTATAGGCATGAACAGCTACACTCGGCCCTATTCAATATTTCTTTAGGGGCCACTGAAGGCTTACCTCCTCTGTGAAGCATTTCCTAATGACTTGCTCCCCAATGCTTATCTTTCTCTTGCCATGAAATCCTACATTGATCCTTCATGAAGTGGACCATAGCACTTCATACACCCACATTCCCTAAGTATTTTATGTACTTACACCTTGTTGCCCAAAAAAACTTCCTGAGAGAAGCTGTGTCTTCTGCATCTTTCACGTGCCTCATTATATCTAGAAAAGGTTTAGGCATATCATTGTTAGTCTATTAGTAACTGGTGATTAATCTTGAAATATTCTAATATTTATACACCCTATGAGACAATCATAAGATTAATATTTTTAACATTTGCAAAACACTGAATTATACAGGAAAAGTATAAGTATCATAATATATAATGTTATTGAATTAACAGTAATGGTCATAAATATTTACAGTGATATTCCTACTACAATACTATGATTCTACTTTTCTGTCATTTTTAACAAGAGATGTCATAACTCCATTGGGAATGGTGATAATCAGTTCAGATGGAATTACTTGTGCAACCAAGAACAATAGGCTTATCCTTCAGGGGTACCATTTATCACTTTTTTCTTTAAAGATGGCTTTTCTTTTTCTAAATGAGTTCCATTTGTCACATGGGAAGGCCTCCAGTAGAGTCCCTGTGCTTCTAAGAATGAGGCTTTTAGTTACTCTCTATGGCTTTTTAAACTGATGACTCACCTGCACTTAATATGCTCCATCTTTAGAATCTCAGGCTGAGGTCACCCTGAGCAAGGCTGCCCAGTGAAACCTCACACCATCAAAATGGTCAGCGTGCTGAGAATGGCATGTCTTTGCTAAGTTTAGGAGGCAACAGAGAGACAGGTTGCTTTCTGATTAAAATCAGGACCAGATCTGATTCTTTGTTGAATACGATGCTTCAGAATCTCATGTGTCCAATAGTATTGTTCATATTTTGGCAAAGAGCTTTGTTGTCTGATTTTCATTGTTTCAGGCAGAATACTTTTAGGATTCCTAATAGAATCAGAAAGTTGGCTTTCCTGCAGTGAGAATAATGTCCTCATTGGTGTTGTAGGGGAGAACTTTAGTTTTGTTGAGAAATGTAAAAAAAGACATATTAATAAAGAAAATCTCTCATAAATCCTTTTATTATTTTACAGGAATCTGGTCATGGGAAAATACCACATAAGGGAAAATACCACATAAGGATAATATGTGAAAGATGGAGATTTCCCCCTAAATGGCTGCAGCCTACATTTTCCTCAGTGAAAATGGTCTCCATTTAGTAAACTAAATTATATATAAATATTACAACTTACCTGTACAAATATTTCCCAATTATTTGGGGATGTGCTCTTTTTACATGGAGAATTTTCAAGTAAAATTAGTTTGTACAGATAACTGGTATGAGAAATGTATGTTAAGTGGAGTAGGACTTGGGGCATGATGAATTTGTGATTCCAGAAGACTTCCAGGAGAGATGTCATGTAGAACACTGCCAAATTTGAAGCTTGGGAGAGATAAGGTCTAGACCTGTGCTGTACAATAGAACTTTATTTGAAGAAGGAAATGTTCTATATATGCCTTGTCCTATAGGGTAGCCATTAGACGCATGTGGTTTGCAAACTAGTGAAATGTAGCTAATAAGGCTGAGGAACTAAATTTTAAATTTTATTTAATGTTGATTAAATTTAAGCCGCCACTTGTGGCTAGTGGCTACTGTATTGACAGAATGGATATAGAAAAACAAACAAGGTACTAATCTGAAGAGACCATGGTTGAAGCAAAGGGATAAGAGAATAGAAGGAAAAATTAACACCAAGGAGATTCTCTTAGAAAATATCTATGGTTAAGGGTGGTAAGAGAGAAAAGAACTGGCCAAAGAAGAAAACAAGACATGGTTAAAGAGAAAGGAAGGCGATCAGAATGAAGACGTGTCATGGATGCAAGGGAGGGAGAGAATTTCAGGAAGACATAGTTCTCAATGCTGCTGCAAAGCTGGAGAATGAAAACTGACAACAGGCTATTTACTGAGCCGTCATTTAGAAGGTGTGTTTTCCAAGGAATGGTGAGGGTTGATACCAGACTACTGGTGTTCAGAAGTGCTTGGGTAAACTTCACTTTTGACAAGTTTGTGGATAGATGGCAGGGCTATATCTAAGGAAATAGTAGGGGTGGGGAAAGGCTTTTTGTTTTGTTCTGCTTATTTTTTTGAAAAAGGACACTTAAACGCTTTGTAGATGTTAAGTACAAACTTCTTTCATAATTTCCAGCCCTATCCTTCCTCTCTTTGTATTCCACAGATGCTTTGATGTAGAAGTATTTTACCTATAAGATTGAGATCTTCTCAACTTCTGTCCACAACAAAAGTACTCTGTTCATTGCCTCACCTTTCTTTACTTCCCCTTTCACTAAAAGTATAGTGTCTCTTTTTCTCAAAGCTACTTCTGTTGACTTGATCCTACTGCCTTCCCATACTAACATATCTCCTACCCTTCACTCCCCCATCCCTGAATCTCCCATGGCCTTTAGCACCAGACTGTTGTGGGGCCTGGAGACTTTCCAAATTAAGGGAGCTAAATTGATCAAAGCTCCTGCGGTTCTTTAGGCATGGAATTATTATCAGAAAGGTCCCCACCCTCTAGGGAATATAGACCTGAAATATTTGGGTCACCTTTTTCTAACCTTCTCCTGACTATATACATGCTCTTCTTTCCTCCCTCCATTCTATTCAGGTACCTATAGCCTCACTTAGGTAAATTCATCTCCATCTTTTTCTACATTGACTGTTTTTAACAAGACTTGTACTTGTCCATGTTTGTCTTTTAAATAACTATTTTAAATTAACAACTTCTTGAGAATAGACAGCGTCTATAAAGCACTTTGATAGGCGCCTTTTGAAAATTACTTTGTAGTTGCAATTGGCAAATATAAACTGGGTTTTTTTTTTAAAAAAAATAAAGGGCGTATTTCCAGTTCAATTTTTTTCTAAAGTATTGCATGTTAAATGCAAAGGGTTGGCTTTGACGGAACCTTCAGCATAGCGACCAAGAGTGAGGCTGTTCCAAGGAAACAGGAAACAGGTCACAATGAACACTCTGGATTTGTTTTCTACCTGTCACAGTGCCTAACACCTGCATCACTTTACCTATTTTTTCCACAGATGTGCCAGTATTAGTGGCAGAGCTGTCTCTCAGCCAGGAACCAGATGGGTTCCTGCTCTGAGAACACTGTCATCTTAATGTCCTGATTGCTGGGTGAAATGATAGGATGCCTGGAATTTCCTTTAAAAGGCTCCAACTCCTCCTTTTCAAAAACAGCATAAGAGATAGATGGTGCATTATACTTTTCAGGTTACTTTGATGTATGTTTAAAACTTTTTCATAATACAAAGATTAAAAACAAATAACATATGAAATGACAAAAGAAAAATAATGTCTGTGTTGCCCATGTGACTTTCTTGTGCTGCCTAATATATGCCAGGATTTTCATTCTTTTATTTAATAATCACAGTAACCCTAAAAGGTTAAATGAGGTCTGAACAGAAGCCCAGAGGGTTTAAGTAAACTCCGTTAAGAGCACCACCTTGTAAGGTGTACCATGCTCTTCTGACCCCAAACCCAGTGACCTTTTGTTTCAGCATGAATCTCCAAAATCTGTGGCATCACATTGTTTTCACATTTTGTTTTTAAATAATTCCACTTTGTGTCAAAGACTGAAAGCTAATGATTTTAAATCACAAAAAACAAACAAATGTATATTAATGGCCTATTGTATGGCAGTAAAATAATGTGCTGCTATTGTCCTAGCAGTCCAAGTTGAGGAGCAAACTCACAGGAAAAGAGAATCCGATTCCACAGATAAGAAGAGGAAACATCAATTGTTTGCCAACAGGATTTATTTTTTCCATACAAAACAGCACATTTTAAAATTCACAAAAACTTGGAATATCTTTTCTGGTCTGTAAGTCACAACTTGAACTGATGTTTGGTTTCCCTTCAAAGGTCTGCTTTATCTCCTCAAGTGCATCTTGCCCTTTCTCATGCTTCTCAGTGGGAGTTTAACAACCTGAACAATAGAAATCAATTGTAATAAAGTCAATGGTGACACGGGCCAATACCATTGTCAAACTGGTGATTGAAAAACATTGAAAAATAAAGTAAAATTCTAACTTTGAGGAGCCATTTTCATAGTTTGTTACTAGAGAAGTTTCTCTGAACATGGAGTGTACCAGAAAGCATGAGGAGGAAGTGCAGTGTTCTTGCCTTAGCTGTGAAATCGGTTGCTTCATTGCAACCACAGTTTTCACTGATGGCCCATCTTCTCTTTCTTTGGGAGAATAAGAAGGGGAAGATGCAGTCTGAGTGGTTAAAAAAGAGATAAATTTCACTTTAAGTTAGGTGCATTTTGCTGGCTTACACTATTCATGTAAAACTTTTTAAAAGATAGTTATTAAATGTTTTTAAGAATAAAATGTAGACCAGCATGTCCAGACCATAGTGAATTTAAATTTTCATTGACCAAAATTAGTGAAATGTCACTGTACCACATCACTTACAACTTTTAGCACCTTGACATTGTTTACAAGTGCCTAGTGCAACCTTTAGCCTCTTTTTTATTCTCTTCTCTCTTCTGAACAGTTTCAGGGACACTCTTGAAAGTCACTGGGTTAATACCTATAGATACAGATGGCCCCTTCTTAGGTTCTTCCTTCCTCATTGTCTTCCCTCCTTTCGGCCTCAGTGATCCTCAGGAGACCTCTACTAGTGTAGTGGTGATGGAGGGTTTGTTCTGAAGCTCATGCGACCTGCAGTATCTTTAGGTTTGCAGGTGAGGTTACAAATACAGACAAGGTAGTGGAATATGTTTCTTTGCAAAACTAACTGGCCCAGCTGGGATTTAAAACGACCTCATAATTACTATGTCAACCTATCATAGACCAGCTTCAAAACAATCAAGGGCTCAAAGTGGCTGATATCATATGGTTGCCAACAGAGAAATATTTTTTCCAAACTCTGTATTTAAGAGAGAAAGCAGGGTACTGATGAAAATTGTTGGAATTCTTTCACTGTGGTAGTGCATAATCAAGAGGACATCACTTTGATGAAATAAGAACACTGTACCTTGAATCTTTTCCGTTAACATGTAATCCTATCTGTGGATATAGTCTTGTGCTTCAACAATGTATATATTTGTATTGGCAGGAAAGGACGTCTATGGACCTTTCCAAACAGCAGCCATTAATCTCTAGAATACTTACTCTGATGTTAAACATTTCTTCATCAAGAGCCTGAAAATAAACATGAAACAATGTGCACAAATTTTAGCAGCCTCTGGGCTGTCCCTTTGCCCTTCAAAAAATAGAAATAATGAAAGTACATTTGCAAGTCTATGGTTTTATGAGGATCAGCTCATTTATGAGGAAAATCAGCTATAAACCAAGATTTTGCATGTTCCTCAGCAGATGAAGGAAATCGTCTCACAGGCTCAAAACACGTATTTGCACCAATGAAAGTGAGTGATCCTTGAAGAGTGGAAGGAAAGGGATCTTAACATTACTGATTTTGAACTTTAAATGGTTCTGCCCTGAGATGGGATGTTATAATTCCTGCCAACTTGGAATTTTATATATATATATATATATATATATATATATATATATATATGTGTGTGTGTGTGTGTGTGTGTGTGTGTGTGTGTGTGTCTTATGTGTGTATATGTTATGTAAAAAAACTGTATATATATATACACATATATATTTAATTAGCAAACTTTTTTAACCTGAAAACAATGTGTAAGATGAGTTGTGTTCTGAAGTAATCAAACTATGCATGCCTTTTTTTTCTTTAATGGAATGTAAATTCCTGGCTTTGAGTTTAGAAAGGATAAGCATGTGAGTGCTGATAAGATCAATGTTGCATACAGAGTGTGAGCCATATATGTAATCTTTGCAATATCTAACATGACTTTTTTTTTTTTTTAGAATTTTTTATATTTATTAAATAGGTACTTTATGTTGGGTACTGAATAAGTTTTTTATTTTTATTTTTTTATTTTCTTTATCAAACTACTTTTTTTTATTATACTTTAAGTTTTAGGGTACATGTGCACAACATGCAGGTTAGTTACTTATGTATACATGTGCCACATTGGTGTTCTGCACCCATCAACTCGTCATTTAACATTGGGTATATCTCCTAATGCTATCCCTCCCCCCTCCCCCCACCCCACAACAGGCCCTGGTGTGTGATGTTCCCCTTCCTGTGTCCATGTGTTTTCATTGTTCACTTCCCACCTATGAGTGAGAACATAACATGACTTATTTATAGATGGTTTGATATAACGTATCAGCCTGAAGTGCCCGGTATACTGACTACAAAATACCTGAGCAAAGACCATCTTTGAAAAGAATCTTACAAATCCTGCCTGGGAGACACTAATAGGGTCACCGAAGAGTTGAGCATGGGAAGCTTTGAACACTGCACTTTCTCTCTCCAGAACTAATTGTTTAAGAGACATAGGCTTCCCTTTGTAGCCTGTGAGACAGGACACAGGTGGTTGTTAAGATCCCATTCCCTCTTGAGTATCACTGCCTCATTGCAATTATCTTCACAGATACCACACTGTTGTCTACCTACAGCAGAGAGGAGATCAACAGGCTGGCCATTTTATTTATTATCTACCATCACGTGATAGTGGATTCAACTAACAAGGGTATAATTGACAGGCAATTACGGAATGCCAGGCAATGGAGAGAATGTAAAAGAGTAAGCCACAGAATCCCTGACCTCACATAGCTGGAAAGACATGATCTCCACTGCCACTGCTTTACTTCAGGCATCCTCACCACCGCTCACATGGTTTATTGCAACAGACTCTTAACTGGTATGCCCTTCCTGCAGTCCTGTCCCCCTTTGGCCAATTCCCCAGATCACAGCAAGAGTTAGCTTTTTAAAATACAAAATTGATCAAGTCTGTCTTCTGCTTGGGCTTTCATGGGCTGATCCCTGCTCACCACTGCTCACCACTTCAGCCTTATCTTTCACTACATCTCCTCAATTTATGGTCCTGTCATACTGACCTGTCTGCAGTGCCCTGAATATTTCCCGTCTTAAAAAATGTTGGGAGCCTCTTCTTATTGGAGAGTATTCTTTTTCATTATGTGTTATGCAAATGATTTTAAAGAAAGGACACTAAGATTGTATGTGTTCCAGGTTGGCTGATGTATATAGTGCATTTATTCTCTTCATTGATTTTTGTCCTACTTTATTTTTTTTGTGTTGTTTCCACATCCAAGTCAAGGTCATTAGGTAGAGAAAGCAACTCTCCATACAAACACCTACTGTTAAGCTAGTGCTTAAAAGCTTATTCCATTATTTGTCGTAAAATAACTTGCTCCCATATTTCATCAAGGACTCAGGGGAGAGAACTTCCATTCTGTCCAGGTGTTCGGAAACTTTTATTTTTTGATAAAGTGTCACTACAATATCTTTTCCAAGGTACAGTCTTATTGTAATCACATGCTCAGGAATCATGTTGTAATTATAAAATAAGACAAGTGTATGGATGGAACGATGCTCTAATTAGTCGTAAACCTGTGTTCAAAAATTAGGCAAAACACCAAAATAGAATTCTAGGGGTAAAGTTTATATATTTAAACATTTTCGGCCTGGTGTGGTGGCTCACACCTGTAATGCCAGCACTTTGGGAAGTCGAGGAGGATGGATCACTTGAGGTCAGAAGTTTGAGACCAGCCTGGCTGCATGGTGAAACCCTGTCTCTACTAAAAATACAAAATTAGCCAGGCATGGTGGCAGGTGCCTGTAATCCCAGTTACTCAGGAGGCTGAGGCAGGATAATGGCTTGAACCCAGGAGGTGGAGGTTGCAGTGAGCCAAGATCGTGCCACTGCACTCCCACCTGGGTGAGAGAGTGAGACTCCATCTCAAAAAAAAGAAAAAAAAATTATTTAAAACTATTTTAGTTTAAATTTTGAATGGTTAATTCACACTTATGGTTTAAAAGTTCCAGAAGGGTATAATATGTGGAAGTATATACTATATTTTTTGTTTTTTACACAAATGAGAGCATATTATATATATATATGTTGTACTGAAATCAGCCTTTTTCTGATATCAAATATGGCTTGGAAATTTTTCCCTATTAGTACACATAGAGATTTTACATTCATTTCAATGACTTTAGAGTGTATGATATTTGGGTACATAGTGCAGTCTCCTGTTGCAGGACATTTAAGTTGTACCCAGTTTTTCGCTATCACAATCAATGCTCCATTAATATATTATACATATATATTACCACACATGTAAGAGTATTTCTCTTCATTAAATTCCCAGAATTGAAATTGCTGAGTCAAATGGTATATAAATTTGCGATAGATTTTGCAAAGTTGCCTTCATAGGCCTGGTTTCTCACATTCCTGCCAACACAGTACATTATCAGTTGTTTTACCAATTCAATGCTGTAATTCCTTTGCCAATCCAATAGATGAAATGGGTATTTTCCAGTAGTTTTAATTTACATTTCTCTTATAAGTAAGGTTGAACATCTTTTCAAATGTTGTTAGAGACATTTACATTGCCTTTTCTGTGACTAGTCTGTTCTTATCTTTGCCTGTTTTTCCATTGAATTGTTGGTCTTTTATTGATTAATGAGAACTTTCTATATAACAAAGAAATTCTCTTTGATACAAGCTGTAAATCAAATATTTTTTCCTATCTCATTATTTTTATTTTGACTTCACTTTTGGCACTTTTTGTTATGCAGAATTTATTATTACCATTATTAGTCAGACATCAGTGTTTTGTTTTATGGCTTCTGATGTGGATTAAAATTAGAGAGGCCTTCCCACTCTTAGATTATACAAAATTTCTTTCAAATTTTCTTCTAGTACTTTTTTCCCCCAGCTTTTCTTATTTAAATATTTAACCCATCTGAAATTCATCCTAAAGTGAGCTACTTTACTTTTTTGTGGATGGCTGTTCATAGCAGTCAGGGTCTAGTCAGGAAAACAGAAAGTGCGCTAAATATTTCAAACAGAAAGGAGTTAATAGGGATTTGGTCACACAGATGTTAGAAGCCTAAAAGAGTAAAAAGAGAATGCTGAAGTAACCAGAGATGGTAACTGCAAGAAGCAGCTATCACCTCTAGGGCTGAGGAAACAAAGGGAAGACATAAGATGACTAGTGCATAGGACTACAGAGGAGGAATCCCTCTGCAGAGGGCTTACTGCCCAGCCTCTGCTAGTACCTCTAAGGGAGCTTGATGAGGCTAGTTGTGGCAGGCCTGAAGAACCAAGAGCTGCAGCTAACTGCTACTACTGGAGCAACATTGTCAGAAACAGGACAAAGTAGAAAGGAAATCTTTCTCCCCATCCCACCTTTTAACATTCCTCTACTGACTCCAATTAGCAGAACCCAACAGAAAGCAGCTAGTACAGGAGCCTGGGAAATGTAATTTGCAGAATCTCAGGCTTAGTATCACAGAGTAGAATAGATATAAATGGTTTTATAACTGAGAGGTAATGAGTAAACAACCATTAATTGAACAAGCTATTTTACCCTATGATATGAAATGTCACTTTTATCCTATAATATTTGAATCTACTTCTGGGTTTTCTAGGTTACTCCAAAGATTTATCCACCTATTCCGTGCTCTAGTGTTCCATGCTCTGGTACCATATTGTTTTAATTACTGTTGTAGCATAATATGTTTTTATATATGGAAAGGCCATTCCTTTCTCATTATGCTTTTTCTAAATTTTCCCAAATATTCTTTTTTACTTTTTAAAAACTTGGCTTTTTACTTAAAAGATCTTTCAAGGAATTTTAAAAATAAGAGTCAATTTTAGGAAAATGATATTTGTTTTCTTTTGGATATTTTTTCATTATTTATGATGATCTGAATCTTCATATATTAGGTACTTAATAAATATATGTGAATAACTTTATTAACATTTAGAAATGTCATTATGTCTTTTAAAAAAATTCCATCTCTATGTACTTAAAAACAGTTTTAGTTTTATTATATTGACAGTGATTGGGTTAAACAGAGAAAGTGGAGGAATCCTTTCCTTCGTCAGCAGTTCTTTATTTACTTCCCTGTTTCTGAGTCAATGTGAACCTCTAGAAAGAAAGAGGGACCAAACTAGGTAGCTTTGTGTAATCCAGACAAGAGATAATGGTGACTTGGATTAGGGCAGTGTATTAGTCTGTTTTCATGCTGCTGATAAAGACATACCTGAGACTGGACAATTTACAGAAGAAAGAAGTTTAATTGAACTCATAGTTCCACGTGGCTGGAGAGGCCTCATGATCACGGCGGAAAGCAAGGAGGAACAAGTCACATCTTACATGGATGGCACCAGGCAAAGAGAGAGCTTGTGCAGAGAATCTCGTGTTTTTAAAACCATCAGTCTCGTGAGACCCATTCACTATCATGAGAACAGCATGGAAAAGACCTGCCCCCATGATTCAACCATCTTTCACTGGGTCCCTCCCACAACACATGGGAATTATGGGAGCTACAATACGAAATTTGGGTGGGGGCACAGAGCAAAACCATATCAGGCAATAACAGTGCTGGTGGGGGGAAAGTGCTAAGATTTTGTATAAATTGTGTAGAAGAGCTCGTTGTATTTGATGGCAGATTGAATGTGGGATATGTGAGAAAGAGATTTGCTAAGCCTGACTCCAGGGTTGTTTGCCTGAGCAAATGGGAAATGGGTTGTCATTTACTGAGATGGAGAAGACTACAGGTGGAGAGTAGACAAGAGGAAACCAGAAATATAGTTTTGCACAGGAAGTTTCAGATGCTTAGACAAGTGGAAACCAGAAATATAGTCCTGCACAGGAAGTTTCAGATTGGAATCTGAGACTTTGGCATTTGAATATGAGTCTAGAGTTCAGGGAAGAGGTCTGGGATGGAGTTATCAATTTGGAAGTCACATGTATATAGATGCTATTTAAAGTCCTTGAAATCCAGTAAAATCATGAAGAAAGCAAATTTAGATAGAAAAGATAAGAGGTCCAAGGACAAAGCCCTGGGTAATTCCAGCACTGAAAGACTGGGAGGATGAGGAGGACTCAGCAATGAAGAATGAGAATGAACAGTTTGAGAGGAAAGAGGAAAATCAGCAAGTAGGGCGTCTTGGAGTAAAAGTGGAAAATTTTTCAAGGCAGAGAGAAAGATCCAAAGTGTCAGATGCTGCTGATGGATCAAGAAAAGTGAGGAGTGAGAGTTGACCATTGAATTCAGCAATAGACAGATCATGATTTGCCTTCATAAAAGAGTTTCAGTGGAGTACTGGAAGCAGAAGCCTGGTAGGAGTGGGCTCAAAGAAATCCCAGTCACTTGGGAGGAGAGAATATTGGAGACAGTATGTATAGGCAATTCTTTCAATGAGTTGTATTGTATAGGAAAGGAAAGAAATGAAGTGGGATCTCCAGGGGAAGTAGAGTCAAGGGAGGATCTTATTCAGATGGAAGAAATAACAGTATGTTTGTATGCTAATGAGAATGAGCTAATATGAAGGGAAACATTAACAACAGGTAAAAGGCTGGAGCAATGTCCTAGCTAGTCAAAAGAGGATGGGATGTAGTGAATAAAGTAAGAAGTTTGTGTTAATTAGAAGCACAATCAGTTTACTTCTAGTAATAGGGGAGAAGGTCATATATACCAGCAAAGATGCAGTAGGTGTATGAAAGTGATAAGAGATTGTGGAAATTCTTCCCAAATTGTTTCAATTTTCTTGGTGAGTCAGGGAGCAATGGGGTAGATGTGTGATTTGATAAGGCAGGAGAAGTTATGAAATAGTATATGAGAGTGGACCAAAGGAATATAGTGTGATTTCTTGATAGAATTAACAGCCCAGTTAAAGTTAGTGACCATGAATTTGAAATGAGATCAGTTGGCATGAGTTTTTCTCTGGGGAGAGAGATTTAACCAAGGCTGTAATTTGACCAAGAGAGTACAATCATGTGAGAGAATGGGCATGACATTAAGGGTGTATGCAATTGAAATTTAAGCTGAATGAGAAGGAAAATGAGCGCATGGAAGGAGGAGGGTGAAGGCCAATCAGAAGATGACAAAAATCAATGGATTTTAATGTGCTGCCATCAAAACACTGTTGAATTTTGAGCTCTAGAGGGAATAAGCTGGAAATATAGAAGATGATGTTGGAGAGTTGAAATTATAGATAGTTGTAATTTTTTATAATAATGGCAAAAACTAGGGTATGACCATACAAGTGAGGGTTGAGGTAGTGTGAAGGACAGAATCATGAGAGGAGAGAAGTTCAGGGAACTGGGAAGTCAGAACATCAGAAATATCGTCTAAGAGGATAAGGAAATCACGAGAAAATTGGCAAAAGTAGTATTAGAGAGAATAACAGCAATCCACAGGCAAAAATCTTCAAAGAAGGAAGGAAAATGAATGACCCAGGGGTATTGAATGGCCCATGACTATTGATATAGTTTGGATGTGTGTGCCTGCCCAAATCTTGTGTTGAAATGTAATCCCCAGTGTTGGACATAGGGCGTGGTGAAAGGTGATTGGATCATGGAGATGGATTTCTCATGAATGGTTTAGCACCACTCCCCTTGGTACTGTCCTCATGATAGTGAGTTCTTGTGAGATCTGGTCATTTAAAAATGTGGGGTACCTCTCGCCTTGCTCTCTTGCTCCTGCTTTTGCCATGTGATATGCCTGCTCCCTCTTTGCCTTCTGCCGTGATTGGAAGCCTCCTGAGGCCTCCCCCGAAGCAGATGCCACCATGCTTCCTGTACAGCCTGTGGAACCCTGAGCCAATTAAACCTCTTTTCTTATAAATTACCCAGTCTCAGGTATTTCTTTACATTAATAGAAATGCAAGAATGGACTAGTACAGCTATTAACAGAAAGGATATAATTAATACTATCTGATGACATGAGAATAAAAATTAGTATATTTTAGGAAGCAGGGAGAGAGAATTATTTGGAAGCAGTGATGATGAGCAAGAAGGAAAATCTACCCCACATCCAGGCCCACTGGTACAAGGAGAGTGGGATAGAAACTATCTGCTTCTGAGTTGTTGGGCAAGTAATGTCCTCAGGAGAGAGCCAGTGTTCCTTTAGAGAAGTAGTTCTCAAACTTGACCGCAGATGCACAGACCATATCCCAGACTAATTAAATAACCACCTCTGGAGGTAGGAGCCATGGACCTGTATTTTGTTTATTTGTTTTAAGCTTTGGATGATTCTGAAGTGCAGCCAAATTTGAGAATAACTACCTTAGAGCAAGGAGGTGAAGGGAACATTCTCAGAAGAGTTTGTGAACTGAGGAGAGTTTACTTGTGGTTGAATGTGAGTTTCAGAGAGCACAGTGGAAGAGTCTCAGGAGATGGGGATAGGTGAGATATAGGATTAGATGGCAAAATAGATAGACCGCTAGGCAGACTAGTAAAGAAGAAAAGAGAGAAGAATCAAATAGACACAATAAAAATGATAAAGGGGAGATCACCACTTATCCCACAGAAATACAAACTACCATCAGAGAATACTATAAATGCTTCTATGCAAATAAACTAGAAAATCTAGAAGAAATTGATAAATTCCTGGACACATACACCCTCCTAATACTAAACCAGGAAGAAATTGAATCCCTGAATAGACCAATAGCAAGTTCTGAAATTGAGGCAGTAATTAATAGCCTACCAACAAAAAAAAGCCCAGAAACAGATGGGATTCACAACTGAATTCTACCAGATGTACAAAGAAGAGCTGGTACCATTCCTTCTGAAACCATTCCAATCAATAGAAAAAGAGGGACTCCTTCATAACTCATTTTATGAGGCCATCATCATTCTGATAACAAAAACTGGCAGAGACACAACAGAAAAAGAACATTTCAGGCCAATATCCCTGATGACAATTGATGCAAAAATACTCAATAAAATACTGGCAAACTGAATCCAGTAGCACATCAAAATGCTTATCCACCACAATCAAGTCGGCTTCATCCCTGGGATGCAAGGCTGGTTCAACATATCCAAATCAATAAACGTAATCCATCACATAAACAGAACCAGTAACAAACACCACATGATTATCTCAATAGATGCAGAAAAGGCCTTCAATAAATTTCAACAGCCCTTCATGCTAAAAACTCTCAATAAACTAGGTATTGGTGGAACATATCTCAAAATAATAAGAGCTGTTTATGACAAACCCATAGCCAATATCATACTGAATGGGCAAAAGCTGGAAGCATTCCCTTTGAAAACCGGCACAAGACAAGGATGCCCTCTCTCACCACTGCTATTCAACATAGTATTGGAAGTTCTAGCCAGGGCAATCAGGCAAGAGAAAGAAATAAAGAGTATTCAAATAGGAAGAGAGGAAGCAAATTATCTCTGCAGATGACATGATTGTATATTTAGAAAACCCCTTCATTTCCGCCCAAAACTCCTTAAGCTGATAAGCAGCTTCAGTAAAGACTAAGGATACAAAATCAATGTGCAAAAATCACAAGCATTCCTATACACCAACAATAGACAGAGAGCCAAATAATGAGCAAAATCCCATTCACAATTGCTACAAAGAGAACAAAATACCTAGGAATACATCTTACAAGAAATGTGAAGGACCTCTTCCAGGAGACCTACAAACCACTGCTCAAGGAAATAAGAGAGGACACAAACAAATGGAAAAACATTCCATGCTCGTGGATAGGAAGAATCAATATCATGAAAATGGCCATACTACCAAAGTAATTTATAGATTCAATGCTATTCCCATCAAACTACCATTGACTTTCTTCACAGACTTAAAAAAAACTATTTTAAATTCCATGTGGAACCAAAAAAGAGCCCGTATAGCCAAGAAAATCCTAAGCAAAAAGAACAAAGCTGGAGGCATCATGCTATCTGACTTCAAACTATACTATAAGCCTATAGGAACCAAAACAGCATGGTACTGGTACCAAAAAAGATATATAGACAATGGAACAGAACAGAGGTCTCAGAAATAACACCACACATCTACAACCACCTGATCTTTGACAAACCTGATAAAAACAAGCAATGGGGAAAGGATTTCCTATTTAATAAATGGTGTTGGGAAAACGGGCTAGCCATATGCAGAAAACTGAAACTGGACCCCTTCCTTACACCTTATACAAAAATTAACTCAAGATGGGTTAAAGATTTAAACATAAGACCTAAAACCATAAAACCCTAGAATAAAACCTAAGCAATACCATTCAGGACATAGGCATGGGCAAAGACTTCATGACTAAAACACCAAAAGCAATGGCAACAAAGCCAAAATTGACAAGTGGTATCTAATTAAACTAAAGAGCTTATGCACAGCAAAAGAAACTATCCTCAGAGTGAACAGGCAACCTACAGAATGGGAGAAAATTTTTGCAATCTATCCATCTCACAAAGGGCTAATATCCAGAATCTATCCAAGGAACTTAAACAAATGTGTAAGAAAAAACAAACAACCCCATCAAAAAGTGGGCAAAGGATATGAACTTTTCAAAAGAAGACATTTATGCAGCAAACACATGAAAAAAAGCTCATCATCACTGGTCATTAGAGGAATGTAAATCAAAACCACAATGAGATACCATCTCACGCCAATTAGAATGGTGATCATTAAAAAGTCAGGAAACAACAGATGCTGGAGAGGATGTGGAGAAACAGGAACGCTCTTACACTGTTGGTGGGAGTGTAAATTAGTTCAACCATTTTGGGAGACAGTGTGGCGATTCCTCAAGAATCTAGAACTAGAAATAACATTTGACCCAGCCATCCCATTACTGGGTGTATACCCAAAGGATTATAAATCATTCTACTATAAAGACATATGCACACATATGTTTATTGCAGCACTATTCACAATAGCAAAAAATGGAACCAAAAAAATAGCAAACTTGGAACCAACCCAAATGCCCATCAAAGTTAGACTGGAAAAAGAAAGTGTGGCACATATACACCATGGAATACTATGCAGCCATAAAAAAGAATGGATTCATGTCCTTTACAGGGACATGGATGAAGCTGGAAACTATCACTCTCAGCAAACTAACACAGGAACAGAAAACCAAACACCACATGTTCTCACTCATAAGTGGGAGTTGAACAATGAGAACATATGGGCACAGGGAGGGGAACATCACACACCGGGGCCTGTCGGTGGGTGGGGGGCAAGGGGAGGATAGCATTAGGCAAAATACCTAATGTAGATGATGGGTTGATGGGTGCAGGAAACCACCACGGCACATGTATACCTATGTAACAAACCTGCACATTCTGCACATGGATCTCAGAACTTAAAGTATAATAAAAAAGAAAAGATGATGGCAGAACCAAATACAGATTTGAGTTTGGAGGGTGAGAGAGATGAATTTCCTCTGTGTTTTACTGGTAGTTCTGAAAGTACCAAGTGCCTCCACTTTAGCAGCTGCAAAATCAGAGTTACATAATTGTTTTCTTCGTTTGTGGCTTTGGTGAACCCTTAGGAGGCGTGGCTAGGAAAAGCAACGCCCAGACACCTCAGGAAGAGATGCTTCAAATGGTTTTGCTGTGATTAAGTCATCTTGAGATGTAAGTCTTGAGAACTCATCCCCCTGAATGTGACACTATCTCCAAAACAGCTACTAAGACTTCAGCTGGAACTGATGTGCCTGTATTGCTGCAGCTCCATGGTATCTTGCTAAGCTGGCTGTCCGGATTAAGCATGTGAAGAGTGGCTGTAGAAAAAAGGCTTCAGACTGCATGCTTACTGGCCTTGGAGGTCATGAAGAAATGTGAAAGAAGACTCTAGGGATATTCCCATAATATTATTTAACAAGACTGGCCACTGTTGAACATGAAGTGAGTTCAGCGCTGAGAAATCTGGCGATGCTGGTTAACTGATCTCATCCACCTGCCTCTTCTATTTAGTCATCTTCACCATGCTTTCATCTGACCACTTGCTTGGAGATGATGAAGCACGATTATGACAGCTCAGAGAAGGTTCCTGACCACAAAAACTCAGTAGAGGTCAATGCATATCATTGTCTGAAACAATAATTTTTGGCAGCTTGGTAACTACAAATAAGCAGTAGAAGTTTGAAACAAGCTAGGGAGAACTTGAACCATTTTATTGACTCTATCATAATCCAGAAAGTTCTTTCCCTGAAACTTTCCAGCTATTAATATAAATCTTGGCCAGTGGTTCTTGGTCATTTATTTGGAAAAAGTAGATACATTGGAAACATTATACAAGCTAGTAAGGCAAAGATTTCCCAATGCCACAATCAATGTTATGCTGCCAGATAAAGCTCAGGGTTAGCCTATCATGAAAAAAAAAAATCCTAAGGGGCTACAAGTAATGGTACCATGATACGTAACATGCTTAACCAGAGTGCTCCTCACTTTGAGTGAAGATTGGTTATTGGAAGTAGTTAATCAGCTTATAACAAAATTAAGTTTTTCCAACATCTTCCCTCAAGATTATCAAACTTACCAACCAGTTCCTGGTTGACTTCACAATCTGCATATGGAAAGAAGGCATGATATAAATAATACTATATATATACTTATCTGAAAATTAAGGTAAAATATTGCATTACATGATAAAGGAGTAAGAGAAAAATACATTGCATCAGATATTTTAAGTTCAGTAAACACATTCCTATTGCTAATTGACAAGTGATGTATTTGAATACACAGTCAAATATCAGTGAAACATCAATTACCAGTTTTTAGGGCATTGATTTTACGGTCATAAGCTGCTATTGACAAGCTGCTATTGATATGTATGCCAGCACTCTTTCAGGTACACCCAATAGCATTCAAATGCTTCTTAAAATATTAATTTTGCCAAAAATTGCTCATTTCATGTTTTAAAAATTAATTAGCATATGAATTAATTCCTATGTGAGATTACTGCAATGTATTTACTAGTTATTTAGCACAATGGAGAGATCTCTGGTCTGAGAATCAGGAGACTGGGATTCTAATGTGCAATCAAGAACCAATTAGTTGTATTCCTTCGGCAAATTATTGACTTCTTTGAACTTCTGTCTCTTTAGTTGTAAATTAAGAAATTAGGTTGGGCGTGGTGGCCCATTCTTGTAATCCCAGTACTTTGGGAGGCCGAGGTGGGCAGATTGCTTGAGGCCAGGAGTTCCAGACCAGCCTGAAAACATGGCAAAACCTTGTCTCTCAAAAAAAAAAAAAAAAAAAAATAGCTGGGCATGGTGGTGCTCACTTGTAGTCCCAGCTACTCGGGAGGCTGAGGTGGGGGCATCAATTGAGCCTTGGAGGTTGAGGCTGCAGTGAGCCATGATTGTGCCACTGAACTCCAGCCTGGGCAACAGAACAAGACTCTGTCTCAAAAAAAAAAAAAAAAGCAATTAAATTTTTTTTTTTATTCTAAATTATTCTGATTCTATAAATCAAATGGTCCGCTAAGGCTTGGAGCCAGTTAGATGGTCAAAAAACAGGAATTAAGATTAATCATTCCTGAAGACTTCCCAATGCTATTTCATGCTCTAGAACTTTCCTTTCACACTTCCTTCCAAAAGGTGGCTTGATGAACAATTAGCTGTAGGAGTAACCTTCCAAAATCTCTCTCCTACTAGATTATAAAGTCATTCAAACATAGGATTATGTCCTACTCGTATGAGATTCACCACAGCAACTAGCCACATACTTTGCACATAGCTGCTAAAGGAATAAGTTAGCAGATGGAATGAAGGATGGAAGAAGAGGGGGAGGAAGAGAGATAGATAACTAACTGTTCCATTTAGGATGTGCAGGTGCTAAAGGAAAGAGAAGAAGTAGCTAGGTCTGTCAACTTCCATCTAAAGAGGGGAGCAGGACAAATCAGAGATGTCTGGTAAAGGTTTGATTTAATTACTACAGACATAAATCACAGTGGAAATTGTTATTTCAAACAAAGTTAACAAAGTGGAATTCTAGTCTAACACAATTATTTGATCTTTTCCTTGGAATTTTTTTTGTATTAGAGTTTGATCTAAATTTTAGGTTATAGATTCAGGTAAAAAAAATTGAGAACACTGAAAAAGACTCAATTGAGAGATGGACATAAAAATAGAAGAGGCTTGATTAATTTATTGAAAATGAAATACAAGACATAACAGTTATGGTGAAATGAGTATTAGTGGCAATGAAATTTAATTCTCCTTGACCTTTCCATTCTATTATTGAATAAAAAAATAAGGTGGTACATATTTGAGAGGTTCTATATGGATATATGTATATGGAGAATTTATAAAGCATAATATTAAGATTGCCAGCTCTGAAGTTAGGTTGCCTGATTTCGCATTCTGACACCACTTATTAGTTAATGTGACTGAGCAAATGACTGAACTTTTCTGCACCTGCCTCAGAGCCCTCATTTACAAAATGGTGATAATAATAGTGTCTATCTGATAAGGTTATGTAAGGTTTAAATGAGATAATGTTTAAAAAGCACTTTGTCCATTACTTGTCTAAGTGCTTCATAATGTTGTTGGGTGGGAGAGATAATGCATGTGTTACTACTACATTTGTATATCTATAGAGAAAACAATTCTGAAATGATCCACTTCAAATTATTAATAGAATTAGCCTTGGTGAGTGGAATGTGGGAGGATGTAGCATATACGTTTCATTTTCTTTAACCACTTCTCTAATGTTGATTTTTTTATAACAAACATTTTTGCGTCATAATTTTGTCTTTAAATTTTGATAGTAGGTCTAAAGAGATAATTTACCACTGTAAATTCATTCAGAGAGAGCACAATTCAAACTCATTTATGCAGAAGTAAGGTAGTAGAAGAGACCATTAATAACAATTCCTTTTTTAGGGGGACAATATTTATATGCATATTCAAACCTATGGTCTCCATTAATCCTTTAGGTTACATAGGATTTTGCTATTTCCACCAGAGTTGAGAAAGTTGAGAGACTTCCCAGATCTTACCTTATTACTCACCTAGTGAAGAGCAGGGACAGAAATGACTCAAGTGCCCTGATTCCACAGAGCCCCTGCACTGCCTTATGACATCTACAGTGTCCATTCCCCACAGAGCTCCAATTTTAAAGAGACAAAGAACAGTGCATTTACATAATCTTGAAACCCAGCAGAATGGAGAGTAACAAGTCTTTTGGGGAACTGGCTAATTTGTTTTAGATCTATATGAAAACATAGGTGAAGCCTCTCAAAATATATGGTCACCATTCAGGTAATTTCTTATCTCCTGAAAGGTTTAAATATATTTTATGTTTTAGGCTTTTGTGGCTGATAAACTGAAGCCTTTCACCTCGTGGCTAATTTAACATGGTTAGTTTTGGTTGAGATCTCATTTTTCTGCCTGCAGATTCACAAGATCCCCCAAAGTCTATTCAGTAATTGTGATGCATTCCTGTAGCATTTAAGACTAAGCCCTAAAAGCTTTGCTTTGTATACTTGATCTGTAGCGACCTTTAGAGTTTGCTGCCCATTGAACCGAAGGTCTTCCTTGTGAAATCATAGAATAGTGCCCCAGTTCACTTTCTGTTACTTGATATCACTGAACAAAAATACCATTATCAGTGCCTGAGAAAGAAAGAGATATGGTACCCTGTCTCTTTAACAGTTTAAGAATAGCAAGCACAGTGGAGTTAATTCTTTTGGGGGCTGTGCCTTGAGAATTTTCTGGCCCAGAATCAAACTACAGATAATTAATTATGTCAGTGAAAAGCTCTGATGGCCTGTTCTCTTCAGAAAAAAGTGACATCATCCATAGAATTCTCTGGCAATAAAGCAGAACAAAGCTGTGAGTGCAGGAAATAGCAGACAGATGTCCGTGAGTGCATATTTTATCTACTTCAAAGTACATTGCAAGAAGTCATGCTCTAGGGCTGTCTCCCAGCAGCAGTGGCTTGGCAAGGGGTCTTGGAGAGTCAGAGAAGTTTACAGGATTGGGTTCACTGCCTCACGTGCCCTGGCCTGAAGATTGAAGTGCAGCATCTTTAAGGAAATTACTAAAAAAAGATGACAATGCTCAAAAAATGTTGGCAAGACCATGAGAAGCCAATCAAGTTATGTAGTGTGGGGAAATTGGACCAGATGGCTATGGACGGCACCACTTGTGGATGATTGTTAGTACAGGAAACATTACCCAGTGAGTTTTGTTCCAGGGCTTTCCTTTGCTCTGTGCTTACATCATATTTTCACTGAAAATTGTTATTAACACCTACAGCAACATATAATGGAAAGAACAAATATTTTGGAGTTAGATAACTCTGTTTTTTACTAATGATGGGATCTTGGTCAAGCTATTTACTTTATCTGAGCCTTATTTTCTCATTTATAGAATTGGAATTAAGAAGCAGTAAATTAAATAATGCTCCTGAAAGGAATTTTGTCCACACTAGAGTAAAATGTAAGAATTGGTTGTTTTTACATTCAACTCTGTCCTTTCCTGCAAAATATATTACATACCTAAATCTACAAATCCGAAGTCAGACTTATTTTAGCTAGAACAAATGTCTACATACACAAGCAATTTTAGGTATAATAGAAAGATCATTGTTTCATAATTTCAGGTGCCAGAGGACCAGAAATTCTACTGTTAGAAATTTAGTCGTTTGAGCTGAAATACCTAGCACTTTCTTTTAAAAAAATTGTAGGCCAGGCACGGTGACTCACGCCTGTAATCCCAGCACTTTGGGAGGCCAAGGTGGGCAGATAACGAGGTCAGGAGTTCAAGACCAGCCTGACCAACATGGTGAAACTTCATCTCTACTAAAAATACAAAAATTAGTCGGGCGTGGTGGCACGCGCCTGTAATCCCAGCTACTCAGGAGGCTGAAGCAGGAGAATCGCTTGAACCCGGGAGGCAGAGATTGCAGTGAGCCGAGATCAAGCTACTGCACTCTACTTTGGGCGACAGAGCAAGGCTCTGTCTCAAAAAAAAAAAAAAAAAAAAAATTGTGTCTAATTATCAAAGTAAAACCAGTCTGATATAGATTTAAAACATGCATTCTCAGTGTCATCACTACTGTTCTCAAGAGGGTGAAATTTGGTTCTGTGGGTGGCAGTAAAGAAATTTTAGATGTGACAATGGTTTATGGCACTCAAAAGGATCACAGAACATAAATATATGTCCAGTATATATCTATGGTATTAAAGTTTCAAAAGAGGGCAATATAAGAAAAGATACCTAAAAAGTCTCCTTAGGAAGACAAAAGCAAGTTTGAAAAACAATGATTTAGGAAAATTTAAAACTTATGAAAAAAGTTTTTCATAATCATCCATAATTCTACCAACATAAAAGAATGATTGTGGCTATTTTGATGGGTATTTTTCTTCACATGTATTTTTTCCATAATTGCAAGCACAGTATATATGCAACTTTAAATATTTATAATAAGCATTTCCCACATCATTCAGCCACCCTTGGGATATATTTTTTAATCCTTGTATAATGTTTTATTCTGTGGGTGTACTGTATTTTACACAAATATTTCCTTATTATTGAATATTTATTTTTCCCATTTTTTACTATTAAATATAACATCATATTTCTGCAACAATCTTTGTCCCTCTTTTTAAACTACTCAATTAAAAGGTATAAATGTTTTTGAAGACTTGCATGTTTCTGTTGTCAAGTTACTTTTTAGAGTCATATGTCTTCCCAACAAAATTATGAGAATGCCTATTTATCAAACTCTCACTTGTAATAACTATTATAGTTCGAAAATTTGTCCTGATTTAAGAGGTGAGTAATGGTATCTCATTATTGTTTCAATTTATAATTCGTTAGTTGTTAGTTGAGTTGAACTGTTTCTTAATGAACATTTTATATCTCTTTAGTGAACTGTCTATTTATACCTTTCAGGCATTTTTCTTTTGAGCTTTAGGGTTCTTCTCACTGATATATGTAAACTCTTTATAATTAAGTATAGTTACCCCATGTCTTTCATAGTTGTTACACATATTTCCTATCTTTTTTTTTTTGCCTTTTAATTGGCTATGATTGTTTTTTACAATTAGAATCTCTATTTTTTCTTTGTTATTTCAGAGAAAGTCTTTCCTGTATTCAGAAGTCAGATAACTACCCATGTATATTCATTCATTCGTTCATCCAGCAAATATTTATGAAGTATCTGCTATTTGCCAGATACTATCTTTAGGTATTGGGGATAAAGCATAAACAAATCTTGTTGAACAAACAACAAAAAATCTCTGTCCTTAAGGAGTTACATTCTAGAGGAGGAGACAGACAAGAAACAAAGTCAGTCAAACAGATATGTTAAAAGATAGCAACCCTATGGAGACAAATAAAGACAAGAAAAGCCCTAGGATATTTCAGGGATGAGGATTTTAGTTTTAAATAGGAGATCAGGAAAGTTTCCACCAAAAAGCTAACATTTAAATAAAGACCTGAAGAAGATGGGAGAGCACACCATGGGGGAAGAGCATTCTAGGCAAAGGGGCAGAGGCCTGAGGGGAAAGCGTGCCTGGAGAGTTTAAGGCACAGCAAGGAGGCCAGTGCAGATAAAGCCAAGGAGAGAGGAGGTGGTGGTTATGAGAAGGAGCAATGAAATCTGCAACAGCTTCTCCAACACTTGGGTCCTGTTGCTGGGTTTGACTTCCCATCCCAGATTCTTCTTCCCTAAGAGTGAGCTTCCTCAGAGTCTCTGTTGTTTCTCCCAATAAGTCTGCCTTGGTTTGACCATTGCAATCTATCTAATACCTTTGAATAAGTCTGAAATTCAATGACAGACCTCTCTCTCTCTCTCTCTTTTTCTGTCTCCATTAGGCATCTTTAGCTTCTGTGTAAAGCAGTAATGCAAACGAAACAGTTGCCTATTTCTATATGCAAAAGGCATCTGAATATCAGGAACTTCCAGTCAATATTCCTTGTAATATGTATTTCTATATTTTTAAAAACTGAGTAATAAACTACATTTATACCTAGTAATAAAAAAAAACAACTTGGGTTCTAGTCATGGCTTGGTTGTGAATCAACTGTATATCCTTGGTAGGGGGTAGGCAATAATAACAACTTACTTTTATGAAATGCATAACATTTAATTCATTTTCAAGGGTAATATTTTAAGTTATTCACCTTATTTCAGCCTAGATTTCTGATTCATAAATGAAAGCATTAAGTTTGATGATCTCTAAAGCATTTTTTCAGGTATTATGTATAGATAAAGAAATAGAATTCAATTCCTGAATCAGGATCTTTGAAATGAGGGTCATACGTTTTATTCCATATATTATCAGCTCTATATTTTAGATTTTGGTGGTGGCAAAACCTATGTTGGTACCCTTATTTTGGTACCAATTTCAGTATTAATAAGCATAGACAGGGACACGCTGCAATAATAAATTAATCCACAAATACCAGTGGCCAAATTCTTTCTCATTACTGTATTTGTCCAACTTGATTTGATGGGAGCAGAGGGTGTTTGTGTTCCATGTAGTCACTCAGGGACCCAGGCTGATGGAGTTTTCACCATCAAGTGAAAATGCCATCAGTTTTCACTTCATGTCCATTAGTTGTTTGGACAGGAAGAGAAAAGTAGAAGAGTTGTGCATCAGTTCACTCATCATTTCTCATAGCCTATTGACCACAGCTAGTCACATAACCCCCTCCAGTCACAAGGAGGCTGAGAGATGGGGGATGCTAACATTTATTTGTAATCCCCAAATCAATACTTGTGGTGCTTTCATGGCCATTCCCAGACATGCACAGAGAGGCCAAAAATTTGTGTTGCCTACGTGCATGTTCCCAACAGAGGCTGAACAGGCTTTTCTCTGCCCTCTTGTTTCAGCTCTCCTACTGTAGACAAGTATCTTTTTTGCTATCTATTTACTGCCACATGTTTCACATTTTTGTGGCTTGTGTTGGTGATTTTGCTGTTTAAAATGGCCCCAGGCAGAGTGCTGAAGTGCTGTCTATTGTTCCTAAGTGTAGGACATACTTTAAGGAGAAAACATGTGTGTTAGGTAAGTTTCCTTCAGACATGAGTCCTTCAGACATAGTGTCATTGATCATGAGTTCAATGTTAATTAACAGTTTTTATAAAATAAGATGCCTTTAAGCAGAAAAACATACAAAATAAGGTAATGTATTGATTGGTTGATGAAAATACTGTGAAGAAAGACTCACAGGAATCGAACTCTGTGTTTCCCTGGGGAGCAATGATTCAGTATTCACTAATTTCATGTTTGTGGCAACTTTATAGAACATAACTACTACTGTGAATAATGAGGATCAACTGTCGTTCATTTCTATTTCTTCTTCATGTTCAATAAGGAACCTGAACCATGGAGAGATTTGACAGAAATTTTGTGAACATAAATGAAACTAATAAGTCAATATCTTTTGGAATCTAAACTTTCTCTAGTGAAGGGCAAAAAGGTAGCTTTTTAAAAAGCAGTTCTGTCCTCAAAGGAGAAAATGTACATGCTTTGAAAAGAAGAAGCACAATAAATTGTTGATGGATAAGTAGGATCCACACATACACACCATTTAACAAATGTTTACTGAGCACCCACTTGTGTCAGTCATTGTGCTAGGAGCTAGGGACACAAAAGAGAACAAGAGGCTCCTGCCTTCAGTGCTGTCAGTCTTGTGGGAGGGAGAAAGGCGCAATTGTAATTACAAAGTGGTGACTATTGTGAATAGGGAAGTATCAGGCACCAGAAATGGCAGTTCTACAAATTTTATGCTCACTCTCAAATCGCAGAGCATCACATATCTCCTAAACAATAGCACTTAGGTAACAGTACATATGAGATGTTCATGTTCAAAAAATTTTTGAATGTGTCCCATCTCTGGTCCAATATACTGAAAGGGCAAGATAATTTTACAAGCAAATGCAGTTGACTATTTGGCATTTTAAACAGGCCTTGTAAGGCCAAATATTGCCCATGAAAAGCAGTTAACAAATCACAAATCATACATAAGTAGACCCTTTTTTCAAGGGTCTAGTTTCTTTTTTTATAAAAAGGACATTCCAAGTAGGAACTCAATGGGAATATTGTTAAAGACGCAATTTTTAAAAAACTTAACATTTCTAATTTTTGTGCTTCTTTTTATTTTCCTTTCCTAAATCAGAGAGCTTGACTTTGGTTGCATCCTTCATATGTGGGCAATATTTATCTTCAGCATGAGTACTAGCAAAATGTGCTATGTAGCATTGTTTCTTACTGATGCTGGGTTTAAAAAAAAACTAAGAAAAGTTTAGAAAAAATAGTAAGACATTTCTGCCATAATATAATCTTTTGACAGTGGTGATGAGGGAACTGCAGACTCTACACAGTGTAGTCCAAATTTTTGAATTAGGGAGGGAGCTGTCTCTTTAAATCCCATCAACAAGTAGTGCAAGAGGCCTGGAGGGTGGCACAAGCTGACATAGAGTTGCTAGTGGTCCGCTAGGTTCATGGCACAGGAATCACAGATGTGTTTATGAATGGTTTGGGTAGTCACCGAATATTGGAAACAACAGAGATGAGAAAAAAATGCCTTAGCCTTTGACTTATTGGTTCAGTTTATGGAAAGGCTTTTGGTTATGTTGCCCAGTGGATCAGGCAATTCGCTCTTATCAGAAAAAAAAAAAAAAAAAGGAGGAAATTGCCTTTCATTGGGCCTCACTGTATGTCAGGCACTATATTAGTCACTTCACAAATATTTCATTCTCATGCAGGTTGGGGAGCTGAAATTCAGAGCTAACTGGCCCAAGGTCACATAGCTGTAGTAAACAGAAGAGCTATAATTTGTCTGACTCCCAAGGGGTGGGGAGTAACCAACATTTACCAGGCACTTTGTATACATTAGCCCATAAAAAATCTGTGAGGTAGCTATTGCTATGCCCATTTTGCAGATAAAGAAAGAGTTCAGACAGGCACACTAACAGTAGTACCGATGCACGTTTCTAACACAAGATTCCCTAGGGCATGCTCTTTCTACCACATTGCATCTCTTGAGTAGGAGTAAAAATAAGCAAAACACTAGCTCTGAGTCTATATCAGAAACTTGCTTTAAAAGAAAAACAAAAAGCAAATGGATTCAGTAAGGACACAACAATATTAATCTTCAGTACATCAGAAAATTGATACTTATAAGGACCACCCTGAGTTTTCAAAAAGACATTATGTACCTTATATATTTTTTAAGTGGAGGGAGACTTTATAATACATTTGAGGATGTACCTGTGCCCAAACCCTTAAAATTAAAAACTCTAATATTTAGCATACTAATTCTGATTTTTTTGTAAAAGTAAATATACAGTGTGACATTCCTCAAAAGTTCAGAATGGCTGAGATTTTCTTGCATTTTTGTTCAAAAAATTCAACAGTAGTTTTGCTAACTTGGTCAAATGTGTAAGTGTAGAATTCACTTAGGTCAGAGGCTAAAATGAATAGATCAGAAAACACAGTAAACCCAAAGAAATTCAATGTTATGTGATTCAAATAAACCTCGTATAAATTCTGGCTAGACAATGTAGTTTTATTTTGTTTGATCAAGATAGTTTCTCTTTTGAAAATGCTTTACCCATATCTCCAGCCCTCACCAGTCTGAGGATAAAAATAAGATCAAAGACTTTATAAAGCTATCTTTTCCCTCTCTTGCCCCTGCGCCCTCCCGCTCGGTGAGAATGCCAAGCTCCTTTAGGTTATCTCATAAGCCTTGGAAGACGCCAGAAAATGACCCACGCATGTTCCACACACTCCTGTGGGATAATATTGGCATTTGCCATTTGCCCTTTTTCCTTCTCCAGCCTGCTGTGGGTCTGATGGCTGCCCCTGTAAGTGCACAGCGAACACAGTTGTGTGTGCCCCAAATACTCTCTCTTCTGTTTATGCCAGTTGTTGTCTACTTGGAGGCTGCTCAGGCTGATGTCTACACTGAGATCATGATGTAAGCTATAGACAGGGCTACTCTTCCCCACCTTCCCCGCTTACTGCTGAAGCTGTGATGCTTTGAATTCTAATTTACCAATTCCTCTAGTACTTACTTGGGTCTTTCACGGCAATCCCTCACCCCAGGACTCAGGCAAGGGCCGATGGGGGTGGGCTACATGGGAGACTGAGTGACAGACACTGTGCTGCACTCAGACTCACCCTTCCCCTCTGACCCTGCTCTATTGTCCTTCAACCAAAACTGTGCCCTTCCTCCCTGGGGATGATTTTTTTCCCAGGAAGAGCCTCATGCAAATAGCTGTGTGGCAAGGCCACCCGCCAGTCAGTCCTCTGGATGGAATTACATAGCTCGAGGATTTCCCCTCGAGCTGCAAAAATAACTTCTAGAAATAACTGAAAAGGAGGCAATCACAGGAAATTAAGAAAGAGGTGAAGAAAATTTAACTTAATAAACAGAGTTGTACCAGAGATGCTTGATTTGTCCTGGGTCTCATCTAGCTGGTTTGTGTTGAGGGGATTACATTTACTAAGGTGGATAAACAACCACTGTGAGAAAATGTCATCTAGTTGTACCTTAGCAATGACTTCTCCCATGTTCTAAAAAATTCAGCTTCTCACTGGCCCAGCACGGTAACTCGCGCCTGTGATTCCAGCACCCTGGGAGGTGGAGGCGGGTAGATCACCTGAGGTCAGGAGTTCGAGACCAGCCTGGCCAACAATGGTGAAACCCTGTCTCTACTAAAAATACAAAAATTAGTCTGGTGTGGTGGCACGCGCCTGTAGTCCCAGCTACTCAGGAGGCTGAGGCAGGAGAATTGCTTGAACCTGGGAGGTGGAGATTGCAGTGAGCTGAGATGGCGCCACTGTACTCCAGCCTGGGCGACAGAGCAAGACTCTGTCTCAAAAAAAAAAAAGAATTCAGCTTCTCACCTGGTTCACAGAAAGCTGGACCCTATCTGCTGATTATGCATACAGGTGGGCAGTTTAAGGGCTCTGCCTAAGGTCTTTATTAGCATAGAACTGAGAGCTTGCAGTCTTTTGGAATTTAAGAAATTATACACTGTAGGATGATAGCACTGCATGGGGGAACCTGTGACCTTATCTAATTTTTAATCCAGGACACTGCAGCTGTCACACTATTAATATCCCAATGTGTGTAAAATAGAAAAAAGAAGAAAACCACATAATAAAAATGCATTCAAATCCATGGATGACAATGACATTCAGATGACTAATCACAGGAAAATATGACTACACTTTTATAATTTATTACATGGAATTTTAGTTTTTTGTTTTGTTTTGTTTTGAGATGGGGGTCTCAGTCTGTTGCCCCAGCTGGAGTGCAGTGATGTGATCTACCTCCTGGACTCAAGTGATCCTCCCTTCTCAGCCTCCCAGGTAGCTGGGAATACAGGCACAGGCCACCACACCTGGCTAATTTTTGCATTTTTTATAGAGACAGGGTTTTGCCATGTTGCCCATGCTGGTCTTGAACTCCTGGGCTCAAGAAATCCACCAGCCTCAGCTTCCTACAGTGCTGGGATTATAGGCCTGAGCCACTGCACCCAGCTTGAAATTTTAGTTTTTTTCAAAAACATAATCTCTAGATAGAAAATTGGGGAAGATTTTAATTTTCTTTTCTTAGTTGATTTTTTTAGGCAGGTGAACGTATACTTAAATTTTTAAAAATTGTTGGCCAGGCGTGGTGGCTCATGCCTGTAACCCTACCACTTTGGGAGGCTGAGATGGGAGGATTGCATGAGGCCAGGAGCTCAAGACCAGGTTAGACAACATGGCAAGGCTCCATCTCAAATAAATAAATAAATAAATAAATAAATAAATAAAAATAAAATTGTGGTAAAATGTATGTAATATAAAATTGACCATTTTAACCATCTTTAAGTGTACAGTTCAATGGCATTAAGTATATTCACCTTGTTGTGCAATTATCACCACCATCCATTTCCAGAATTATTTTCATCTTCTAAACTAGAAACTACTAATTAAAAAATAGCATCCCTTTCCCCTTTGCTCTCTGCTCTGGCAATCACCCAGTGTTCCACTTTCTCTCTCTATGATTTGAGTACTCTTAAGTACCTATAAGTGGAATCATACAGCATTTGTCCTTTTGTAACTGACTTGTTATACTTAGCATAACATCTTCAAGGTTCACCAATCTTACGGCACATGTCAAAATTTCCTTCCTTTTTAAGGCTGAATAATATTCCATTGTATGTATGTACCATATTTAGTTTGTCCATTTATCAGTCAATGGACACTTGGGTTCTTATTTTTGACTATTGTGAATAATATTACTATGAACATGAGTGTTCAAATATTGTTTGAATCTCTGCTTTCAATTCTTTTGGGATCATATGGTAATCTATTTTTAATTTTTGAGGAACTGACATACTATTTTCCATAGCAGCTGCACCATTTTACTTTTCTACCACTAGTGCACCAGGGTTTCAATTTTTCTGTACCCTCACCAACTCTTTCCTTCCTTCCTTCTTTCTTTCTTTCTTTCTTTCTTTCTTTCTTTCCTTTCTTGATAGCCATCCTATCGGGTGTAAAGTAGTATCTCATTATAGTTTTGATTTGTGTTTCCCTAATGACTTGTGATATTGAGTATATTTTCACGTGCTTTTTGGCCACTTGTATATCTTCTTTGGAGAAATGTCTATTTGAGTCCTTTGCCCATTAAATTTTTTTTTCTTTTTTGCCATAAGAGTTCTTCAATATTCTAGATATGGATATTAATTCTTTTTTTTTTGTTTGAGACAGAGTTTCGCTCTTGTTGCCCAGGCTGGAGTGCAATGGCACGATCTCAGCTCATCGCAACCTCCACCTCCCAAGTTCAAGCAATTCTCCTGCCTCAGCCTCTCTAGTAGCTGGGATTACAGGCATGCACCATCACGTCCAGCTAATTTTGTATTTTTAGTAGAGACAGGATTTCTCCATGTTGGTCAGGCTGGTCTCAAACTCCCGACCTCACCTCAGGTGATCCACCCACCTTGGCCTCCCCAAGTGCCGGGATTACAGGCATGAGCCACTGCACCCAGCCTCTGGATATTAATTCTTATTGCACATACGATATGAAGATATTTTCTCCCATTTTATGGGTTGCTTTCCACACTGTTGATTGTGTTCTCTGATGCAAGGAAGTTTTTAAATTGAACATAGTCCAGTGTATATGTTTTTCTTTTGTTGCCTGTGCTTTGGTATCATATCCAAGAAATAAGTGCTATATCCAATATCATGGAACTTTTCTCCTGTGCTATTTCTAAGAGTTTTATAGTTTTAGCTCTTACATTTTTATTAATTTTGAGTTACTTTTTGTATATGCTGCAAGGAAGGGTTCCAACTTAATTCTTCTGCATGTGGATACCCTGTTTTCCCAACATTTGTTGAAAACACTCTCCTTTCCCCATTGAATGATCTTGTACTCTTGTAGAAAATCATTTGTCTATATATGCAAAAATTTATTTGTGGGCTCTCTATTCCATTCCATTGATCATATGTCTGTCTTTATGACAGTACCACACTGTTTTGATTAGTGTAAGTTTGTAGTAAGTTTTGAAATCAGGAATTGTGAGACCTCCAACTTTGTTATTTTTCAAGATTATTTCAGCTATTCATGGTCCCTTGAGATTCCATATGAATTTATGGATTTTTTTCTATTTCTGCAAAGTCATAATTGGGATTTCGAGGATTTTACATTTTAAAACTCAAGCTATCATGGTGGTGGCAAAGCAAGTTTTAACATAAGAAATTGTGTCTGTTTCTGATATTTTAATAACAGATTTCTTTTGGTAGATATTCAGTCAGAAGTGCTACTCTTTTATGAACAAGGTCTATATAGGCTTTTAGGCTACTATTGACCATGTGGTTGTGGAGAATAATTTCTCCAAAGAGAACAAAAGTCACATTTTTAGCCCCAGTGGCCCTTTAACCTAACCATGTCTGAATGTTCTTGTACATAGTTGTATTATAAATCTTGTTAACTTTGATTTCTAAAATTCGGTGGAAAAAATGGGTTTAATTTCTATAGTAACAGCTAATAACATTATTCATTACATAGCTTTTTTTCTTTCAATCTGTTTATAATATTAGTATTTATCTAACTTGGGTAAATAGTATAATTCAATTTGTATGAGATTTAAAGATAGTCCATTTCCTGTTGCAACATTCTGGTGGAATGTACTACTTTTCCTTATTCAGTTTACATATTTACTTTTTGGAATCAACTTAAAAAGAAGAAAGTGGGCTGGGAATAGTGGCTCATGCCTGTAATCCCAGCACTTTGGGGGGCTGAGGTGGGCAGATTGCTTGAGGTCAGGAGTTTGAGATCAGCCTGGCCAACATGGTGAAACCCTGTCTCTACTAAAAATACAAAAATTAGCCCGGGGTGGTGGCAGGCGCCTGTAATCCCAGCTACTCGGGAGGCTGAGGCAGGAGAATCGCTTGAACCTGGGAGGTGGAGGTTGCAGTGAGCTGAGATCATGCCGCTGCATTCCAGCCTGGGTGACAAGAGCAAAACTCTGTCTCAAAAAAAAAAAAAAAGAAGAAGAGACTCCCAAATTACAGACAAATATATCAGATGAAAGAGTAAAGAGGTTGACAAAATGTAATTGTTTAGATCTTTTGAACAAGGCTAAGTAGTTAAGGTTGTTCTGAGATTTTCAGTGCCAGTTTATGCCTCTCTGACTTTCACATCACTTAATTTTTCTTTTCTTTATTTCAGCAAATATTTACAGAGTGCCTACCATGCATCAGGCACTCTTTTAGGTGCTGTAGACACAGTCTCCCAAGGCAGTCACAGTCCTCACAGCAGCTCACAGCCTCAGGAGGAAATAGACAAGTAAATTAATAAATTACCATATGTAAGTAGATACAGAATGGTTGAGTGGAAAAGCAGAATGGGAAAGCAATCACAGAATGGGCATGTTACTGATCTTCCAGGGCTGTCTTTTCTAGGGCTCCTTGACTCACTGCAGCAATGGGGTTATATTTAAGAAGTTAAATAATACAAAGAAGCGATAGTGCTTGGGAACTGTGTCATTCTTCCATAAGCACAGAAATGGATTTGTCCTTTCCTCAAAATGGATCCATCATTTAAAGTCAACAGCTTTTGGCAGGAATGCCTTGTTTAAAGTGTGCGGCGTCATTAGGTAAGGTCAGGCTTCTCAGACTTCCCACTGGCTATGCTTCCTCTCAGCCAAGTGAGTGGATCATCATGCTGGGGTCATGGTTACATCATCTAAGAGTCTGTCCCAAGCTGCCTGGCTGAAGCAAATGCTTTTTTATGTCTTTTGTTTTGTTCTGAACACTCAGGTGAATATTTAAATTGTATGAATATTCTGAGTTTTAAACTACTTATCACCCACCCCAAGTCTTTCAGTAATCTTAGTGCTAAAAGAAGATGCACCATGTTTATCTCCAAGCGCCAAGGCTCGTGGGCATTCCATCCCCATTTTAGAAGTGTGGAAGTAGCTATGTCATAGGAGCATAAGAACTAAGTATTCTTTCTTACTCATTATGTTTTTTTCTTTCAAAGATAGAAAAGACACACAAGTTTAAAATACAGTTAAATTGTCATCAGACATAATAATTAGTAATGGCATTGTACCTTTAAAAAAAGCTAAGTTTTGGAAACATGATCAATGAAATTCAGTTCCTGAGCATAATAAGCCCATTTATGGCTGCCTTGCTAGACACAGGAATATTATGGAATATCCAGTCTCTTTCTGACTGGTGTTTGTCATAGGGTGACCAACTTGTCCTGGTTTGCCTGGGACTGTCCTGGTTTGCAAAAGGCCAGCTTCACAGGACTCAGTTTCCCTTAGTCTCACAAAATCTGGGACATTTGGTCACCCTCATTTGCCCGAAACTGGCAAACACTTCCAGCAGTCTTCAGGGATCCTCCTCATTTAGGCTGCTGGCTGGAAATGACCATGATTCTTTGGTGCAGAAAGGTCAGGGACTAATAACACAGGGAGAATAGTAAGAAACCTCTGAGGCAACCAAGTCCCTGGGAATCAAACAACCCTGCCAAGAATCTTGAGCTAACACAGCAAGAGTTTTAAGTATTTTTGATGCTGAATTTGTCATCTGTCCTAGAGCAGTGATTTCCAAGTGCAGCTGTGCTTTAGAATCACCTACAGAGATATTTCAAAACACGGTTCCTGGCCTGCCCCAACAGACTGGCTGACTTAGAATTTCTGTGCCTTTAACACAGCAGATGAATGATGTTTCCAGCACGCAAATCTGACCATCACTGTCCTGCTGCTCAAAAATTCCAAAGTCTCTTGCTCTTCTGTGACAAAATCCAAACTCATTGTATGGCTTAGAAAGTTTTTCATGAGTTTATTACTCCAGTCTCATATTGCACCATCCCATGCATTTAAATCTGTTTGGCCTTTGTATAGTCTTGCCTGGGCCTAGAGTACTCTCACCTTACGTCTTCTTTCTGTGGCTCAAGTATTCATTATGAGATTTCAGGTCCTTAATCCAGGAAGCCTCTTCTGTTAGCTCAGATCCAAGTTAAGTGTTCTTCTAGATGACGTCCTTAGCCCCAAGTATTTCCTCCACCTAAGGCTTACTATGTCATATTGTAAACACCTCTCAATTGTTTGTTTATATCTCTCCAGACTTGAATTCCCGAGGATGCAGTTATTTCTCCAATACTGAATACAATGCATTGCACAAAGTAAATGTCTGCAAATATTTATTGAAGGAGTGATTGGATTTGGCCCTCTTTTGAACCTGTGCTACTCCTGCTTTCCCAGCAAAGCACAGACTCACTCCATTGACTTTATATGATGAATCGCACACTCACCTGTGGGCCCTAGGCCTCGCAGAGCAGCTGTTTGCTGCCCCCACATGTTTTGAATCAGCTTCTTATCCAGCCAGCTGAGAAGCCCCTTATTCCACCTGGTGCAGTTTCAGTTGTGGGGTATTTATGGAACATCCTTGTTCTTGGCCTCCCTACGCCTCCACTGGCACAAAGAACTATGTCTGATGGAAGAGAATGGTGTGACAGCTGTGTCTGTTTCTCTACTCTAATCTCATATTTGTTCTCTATCATCAGGAGTAAATAAGTTGAACATAGAGTTGTCTTCAAAGCATTCTTCTCTGGGTCATTTTACATGTATTTAAATATAGTGGTCTATTTTGCAGCTTCCCCACATCCTAGGATTTTAACAACTTGTTTTGGGTAAATTTCTATGTGAAAATATTAATGCTCAAGAACAGAAGCTTTCTTACATTTTGAACTTTATTCTTTTATAGAAAAATTAGCAAGTTTCTCAAAAATGGAGATGTAAAGTTGTTTTATCCCCAAAATATAGGATCTTTTTTAACATAAATTGAATCATTCATTTGAAATAGTAAAATAAATTTGTGATCACATAGTCGTCTTCATTAATATATTGATTAAATAGATACCACAATATTATTGATTTGCTATTTTATTATTATCTCTATGATTCTTTTGAGACAGAGTCTCCCTCTGTCGCCGAGGTTGGAGTGCAGTTGCGCAATCTCGGCTCACTGTGACTCATTGTGACCTCTGCCTCCTGGGTTCAAGCGATTCTCTTGCCTCAGCCTCCCAAGTAGCTGGGACTACAGGCGCACGCCACAACGCCTGGCTAATTTTTGTATTTTTGGTAGAGATAGGGTTTCACTATGTTGGCCAGGCTGGTCTTGAACTCCTGACTTCAGGTGATCCACCTGCCTCGGCCTCCCAAAGTGCTGGGATTACAGATGTGAGCCACCACACCCAGCCTCTTTCCATGATTATTACTATACAATTAAAGAGCCTTTAGTAAGTTTACAGTGAATAGTGTGGTTGTAAATAAATGCACTGTATTATATCACCATAGCCTCTTTTTCTTCAGTAATTAGTATCTAGGATAATTAAACTAAGATGAAATATATAGTATATGTAGCATATCACAATTAATACAGTTCAAGCAAAAGTGTATTTCGGGGGAGGAAAGGAATAGGTGTTTGATATCAGTTGGAACACAAGAAGCTGTCTTCTGAGAGAATTAGGAAGTTTGGGGTCAAGATGATCAATACCAATAATATTTGCGTATTTTTAAACTGAATAGCTTAAGTGATTAAACTGAAATAGATACCTGCTTACAGTTTCAAAAGTACTTTATTTGCATTATCTTGTTAGAGCCTAACACAGTCCCTATAATGTATATGGGTTGTGTCCCCACTTTACAGGCAAGGAAACAGTCAGGGAGATTAAATAACTTTTGGAGAGACTGCTCTGATTTTGAAATTCCTTTTTGAAAAAAATATTCCTAAGAGTAAACTGTGAAATATCTAGACAGTTTTAACAATATCGGTTTTACATGTTATATTTGGTTAGGGAAAAATATATCTTATAAAATTCCTTTTCTACCCATGCAGCAAAAAGTTATTTAAACATGGAGACCTAACAGAAACCATAGTAAATCATTGCTATTGTCTCAGCACCTACTTTATGCCAAGTTTTATGTTAGGCATCTTATATATTTACATCTGATTTTAAACTAACAACAAGTGTATAAGAAAGTTATTATGATCCAACTTCATAAATGATAAATTAGGTCAAAGCAATGTTAGCAGCTTGCACAAATCACACAGCTTAGCTGAGACTGGAAACTATTTCTGTGTCTCTTCAAAGCTGGACACATTCTACTATATCATGACATAAATTTTATTCCTATATTTTAATTAAAATTTGTATTTGCTTGATAACTTTAAGATTTATTTTTTTTATGCTCAAGCCATGTAAACTTGTGCAAACCAGCAGTACAACTGATGCTCTCAAGATTACTTGATACAGTTTACATTTGAGAGCCACTTTCTGATTACCTTTATCCATAACTAAGGACAAACAGTTTTTCAGAATGTCATTTGTGGAAAGACCATATGGAAATAGTTCTGCTGTGATTCCTTCAGCTGTCTAGTTAGAATGTGACTAAATCATAATAAATATTAGGTGGGAAAACCTATAATCCTTATACTACCCTGCTTTCAGTACACTTACCCAGCTCAGTGGCTGTTTTACCTCTGGCTTTACTGGTGTGTTTGAAATAATTCTGAAAGAAATCAAGACAATGCCAAAAAGAGGGCATAGAATAATCCTTGAGCAATTTTTGTTTTACACCCTTCTTTGTGTTAAATCCTAGAGATACTGTGCATAGGATTGTCTATAGTCAGAATGAAAGTGGCTTTCTCAGCATTGGGTGCATAAAAAAGACAGAACTTTCTATGAAATTATTTGCCTTTGTTTTATTTATGGGGAATAAGGAATGATGAAGTATTTCTTTTTTCTTTATGAAGGTACTACTTTGTTTCTCTTTGTAAAACTAGTTACATATTTACTGTAGAAAATTTAGAAAATACATACCTGTACAAACAAAAAAAAGAGGTTAAAAACAGTCCTTAGGCCGGGTGCAGTGGCTCACGCCTGTAATCCCAGCACTTTGGGAGGCCGAGGCAGGCAGATCACCTGAGGTCAGGAGTTCGAGACCAGCCTGGCCAACGTGGCGAAACCCTGTCTCTACTAAAAATACAAAAATTAGCCAGGCGAGGCGGCATGTGCCTGTAGTCCCAGATACTCAGGAGGCTGAGGCAGGAGAATCACTTGAACCCGGGAGGTGGAGGTTGCAGTGAGCCAAGATCACGGCACTGCACTCCAGCCTGGTTGACAGACTGAGACTCTGTCTCAAAAACAAAAACAAAAACAAAAAACAGAAAAACAAAACAAACAAACAAAAAAACCAGCCCTTAATATTACTACCCTGTCTTCTAAGCCCTTTTCTTTTAGTCTTTCAGAAATTTTGTAATCAGTATCTCAATTTATAGTACAAACAACAGTACATTCTTTTTAATTTTTTATATTAAATTTTTTTATTTATTTATTTTTTCAAAGGACAGTACATTCTATGTCTGCTCTATAAGACTTCATATTTCACATGTTAGAAAAATGAGCTTTATAAAATGGCCTTTACTTCATCTGATTTAAAGATGAGAAAGAGACAGTAGTTTGTTATCAAGAACTTCCAACTTGCCAACCTTCTATCATCGCAATTTTTTCACTTTAAATGTGATTCTAAATTTTCCTTTCCTGTCATTACATAAGTCACTAAATTCACAGTATGGTGTTTCTTCTTTAAAGACGAGTTTGTCTCTTTCAGATTTGGTCAAAGCAAAAAACTGATCTCGGGTGTGAGGATGACTTAAAGGAGAAAGGTGATGACACCTTTTTAAGATCGGAAAAAGGAAATGCACTTCCACCAAAGTAAGAAAGTTTACTTTGGATGATGCCAAGGATTTGTATTCAATTTAGTTGCTATGTCTCGTAATCTATTAGTGTGGCACAGTACTCTCAACCTTGGAATCACCTGGGAGCCTTAAAAAGTGTTGATGTGTAGGTCCTTCTCCAAAAGATTAGAATGTAATTGGTCAGGAATGGCCTGGGCCTTGGGATTTTTTAGAGTTCCTCAAGTGACTTCAGCACAGTCAGCATTGTGAATCATTATTTTAGAATATGCTTTATATATTCACCTATGTCAGATGAACATAGGAGCACTTTCTGCCTGAAGACCAATAGCAGTCTACATAACTTGAGGCTCCTTCAGTACAGATTGGGAGTTATGCCTTGTGCAGTGGTGCCTGGCAGAGAGGATGAATGGGCTAAAATACAGCCTGCTCTTCACTCATCAGGTAAGCTGCTCTCTGACTCAGGGCTGTGTCTCCTGGATAAAGTGGGCACCTTTTTCTGATGAGCACAGTGTACAGGCTAACTTGACCCTGCGTCTGTGCTTATCTTCTTTCAACCTGCATGGAGACACATTGCCTTTCCGTTAAACTACTTCCTGACTTCAACATTCTCACCAACATTCTAAACCACTGGGTTCTTCAAAATTCATATTTTCCATTTTTGTCTTGAAGTGAGCATATGTATATGTGGCAGAGACATTTCAAATCTGCAAATTCCAGTTCATTGATATCTCAGTAATGAATTATTCTGTAGCCATATGGAATTAGATTAATTTGGAGACCGAAAAAGCAACAAAAGTGAGAAACCTCAAGAAAGACAAACTTTATAATGGTTGTATCGTGAATACTCATAGTTGACTAGTTAGCTCTCTTCTTTAGAATATCATAATAATGAACCAGGTTTATAATTTCAGTCCCACAGTTAGCATCAATATAGGAGAAAACTCTATTCCATTGTCATAGGCTGAAACTTTGTTCCCAACCAGCTTTTTCTTTAGTATAAGTTGGAATGAAGTCAGGGCACTTCTTACCCATCACCATTACTGGAAAAATAGCTCCAAGTGTGTCCCCATATGGAAATACATTCAGCAAATGTCAGCTCCATCATAACTAGAAAGATCATCGCTACTAACCAGTGCAAAACATAAACAGGTGTATTTGCATTATGTGATGGGAACCACAGACAGTATGATATAAAGCCTACAATCGTGGTTTTCTTGAAAGCTTCAGCAATACGTTGTGCTAAGAAACAAACAAACAAAACTCTGACCTACCAAGCTGACTTGTCTAACTGACAGTCTGGATGTTAAAGGGGTGAAATTTCACCTTTATTGTGAATACATTAGATACATTAGATTTGAAAAGGACAGCCAAGCATCGTGTGAGTTCTCAACCATGTGTTTCTGTGGAAAATGAATCACCTAATGAGAAACAGGAAATCACCAATAAAGGCTGTTTGTTAATTACACATGAAGTTATAACTAGAATGGAGGCAGCAGGGTTTTATTTTAAACCAGATTTGAATACTACATTGAGAACATCAATAGAAAACTAGAAGATTTTAGACTGTCATTGACCTCATGTGCACTGAAACAGGTTAAGTATGCCAGGACCAGCCCTGCTTGCCTCCCTCCCCCACCCCATCCCAAATTATTGCTACTTAGATAAAGCAATTTTTATGTAGTTAATATTAGCACAAATCCTTTTTTCTGCTTGCCTGCTTCCTAGCAACCTGAAGCAGAGTATCTGCTTGCCAATCTGCTTTTGGTTAAACAAAAAAAAAAATTAGAGCAGAATACCCAGTGAATTTGCCAATAGCCCTGACAAGATGGGGATGTATTCAATAAGCTCTCTGTTGATTTTTTGAGCCCAGTATGCGATTTACATTGTCAGTCGTCTGATCTTGCTGCACTTTCTATTACAGGCTAGAGAAGATGTGATCCACATGCTGAAGACAGAGAAAACCAAGCCTGAGGTTCTGGAGGCTCATTACGGGTCTGCGGAGCCAGAGAAAGTGCTGCGGGTCCTGCACCGAGATGCCATTCTTGCCCAGGAGGAATCCATAGGAGAAGATGTCTATGAGAAACCGATTTCAGAGGTAAAAATATGACACCAACAAGTCCCCTGGTTGGGAACCTCAGGGAGATATCTTCACATTCTTCCATTTACATGCTTTAACATTTTCTTTCAAAGGCAAAATTTTGATGATACACTAATATACAATTAAAGTGTAATTAAATAAGTCAAGGGTTATAGTGGATAAGCTTCAATGTTAAGAATTGTAGAAGCTTTTCTTTAAACATACCAAAGCCTGAAATATATTTTTCCATGTGGTTCTGATAGTTACATGCTCTTGCAGTATATTATTCTTTTACTTACCTAAGAAATGATATGTGTAAAAATAAGTACTTACCAGTTTTAACATTGAGCTGTCAGGATTCTTACAAAATTGGTAACCTAAAATTAAATTGATCTTATCACTGATATGGTTATAAAGACACTTTTTTGAATTTTATAAACTCTTTCATAATGAAAATGATCTAATGTGAGTGGCTAAAATACAGTGATAGAGGCAAAATCCTAATGAAATGCTTAGGGCAATTATTTGAGATGAAAGGAATTCTACTAGGGCTATGACTATTATTATCAATTACTCATAGTACCACATTTTAAAAATACTTTCACATTGTAGTAGAAGTTCGAGCCAGATTACGATGCCAGTTTTTCACATTGACCCTTCAGACTTTATATAAAAAAAATTACAGATGTGAAATTAGTGTCATGAATGAAAAAAGAGAACAGAAATTAAAAGTCTGAAATAACTTACTATACGTTTAACATGTAATTTATGTCAAGCCTTTGGAGCAGCGCAGTTTGATAACTCTGAGAGATAGGATCTGCTTTAGACAGCATTCACAACAGATTGATAGTCCCATAGTTTTCAAATTACTGCAGCAAGAATAGACTGGAGCTCTATTCTCATCTTTTCCTGAAGAGTTAAGAGATGATTATAAGATAGGATGCAGTCAACAGGCTGGATCTACTTTCACGTCTGAGACTTACCACTGCTAGCTGTGTATGGCTATAGGCAGATTATGTAAGCTCTTTAAGCCTCAGTTTCCTCATCTGTGGGGTATGAGGAACCACAGTGTCCACCTCATAGAACTGCTGTGAGGATTTAATAAAGCAATGCCTATAAAACTCTTAACATAGTCTCTGGCATATTCTAAGTACTCAGCAAGTATTAGTCATTAGTATTTGCTGGGATTCAAAAATGATAACTGCTCATACCCTTAATTGGTTTGAAACTTGGAGAGATTTGAGGAGTAAAAGACACAGAGGTCAAAAACATGTATTTGTTTAATATGATAATAGTAATAACTTGGGTTAGAGAACTCAGCTTGGATAAATGGTCTCATTTGGGCTTCTGAAGTATTTTCTTCCAAGGCTAGAGCTTGGGATGACACTCCCCACCCTCACCACCAAGGGAGAGGTGGGTCTGCAGAGCATACACACTTACCCAGGATTACTGCCTCCAATCCACTGGCTTCTATGGGCTGAACACAGAGAGGGGAGTTTCTGACCTACCTTTAGAAAGTAGGCCTGACCTAAATATTCCTAACTCAGGGACAGAGGATCAGAACAGAAAACACTCACCCTGTGAGTTGTCCTTCTGGAACTGGCAAAGCTGGGCATATTTCATGGTTCCTTTCTCCTCTTAACAATCTGAAGAGTCATTTCCCTTTTGGGGAGAAGTGAGTGAGAAGGCAGAGAGAGAGGGCAGAAAATACTTTTCCTGATACTGCCAAAATGAAGTCCATTTTGTGAGAGAAATAGAATGATAGAAGGAGAAAAGATTGCCTTCCACCACTTCCACATTTTGGGTCTGTTAACCCTTTTAAATTAACAGTCAAGTTCTTGTTATCTAGGAGCAGAATCCTGCTTCCAAATTCACAAGGCAGGAACCGTGATACATCAGTGTTCCATTAGCCTCCTGGGATCACGAGCAGGTAGTCTAGCTCTTGTTTCCTAGAAGCAATGTTATACCTTAAGCCAAAAATCACTGATCATTCTTATTTCCATACCATATTAGGACCAGCGAGGGTATCCAGTAGAACTCACCAGCGGTTAAACAATGAACCCAATACAGTGGACCTATTTCCCTTGCCAAATATCTGGGGAAGAATTAAATGGCAAATATTAAATCTCTCTGCCCTTCTTTGTAAATTAAAGTCTGGAATATCAAAGTTCATAATTCTTAAGTAAAATTCCAAAAACATTGAAGGTTTTCATTTCTTTCCTTCCTAATTTTGTATTCTGCTTAGCCTAAGCCAGTGGGATCTCAATTGATTGTCTGGGTAGAGTTTGTTTTTGTTTTCTCCTTTAGTAAAAAAATCTGGACTCACTGGCATTTTCAAAGTTGTATTAATATATCCGGAAGTCCCTAGAGTCTACTTTTTTCTGAAGGATCTAAAGAATTATTAGGACACATGCAATTATCACAGTACAACTTCACACTCATAAATTTAAAAAATACAAGAGAGTCTCTAGCACTAAGATACATTTTTCTCAAGCAAAATTATATTCCTTGACCTTAGGACTCAGTATAAAGAAGGTCCATGTTACTCCTACCAGAGACTGAAGCAGAGATTTTGGGCATGTCTGAGGGAAGGAAGGTAGATAGAGAAAATCTTCAGCTATAGCAGGGTTCTGGTAATTCTGCTCTTACCAGAGCCTGTTGTCATCAGCAGCTTAATAATTATGGGAAATGGCAAGCTCGAGGTTGGGTGGAGCCTGTCTGCAGGTATTGTCTTTGCCCTCAGTGAGTGGCATTCAAAACTTTCCTGTCTTTTTGTAAAGTCTAGGGATTTGCAGTGGTGACCTCTTCAGTGCCTAGGTCTCATTTTAGGTACTCAATTTTCCCACCTGAGTATTTAAGACCTCTTTGATCTTTTTCTTTTTTCAGGCCCTGTTCCCAGGCCTAGGAAGCCCATCGCTTTAGAGGGTCAGCCTTCTGAAGCCTGTGTAATTTGAGGCCCAGAAGGGATCAGACCTTACTCTTCCTCAGAACTTAGCCTCCCCTCATGTTTGAACTTTCAATCCTTGAGTAACTTGTCTGACTCAAGGCAACAAAAATCTTTTCTTCTGCCACAACTTTTTCTGTTGTGAGAGAGGAAGGCTCAGCTGAGTTGTTGCTTCAGCATTTTAGTCATTTTCTTCAAGTGCTCCCAGACATTTGTTTTTCTAATATTGCCTTCCATATTCTTCATTATGTGGACTCCCTCAATGAGAGATGTGAAATCAAGGAATTCCGAGTCTGCCAAGAGTATTCTTTGTTAAACCTAAATCTTATCTATTTTCATGTTCTTGAGTTGGATAATCTTCATTAAAGGGCCTTTTTCCATTAACCACACCCACATTTGGACTTATCTGATGCTGTCCTGCCTAAATCTCCTTGTCTTTGTCTCATCTTTCCTTCAAACACTACATCCCAACATTTCTTGAGTATGTTCACTCAGGGCCCGTGTAATATTGGCAATTTCACTGGGCGCGGTGGCTCATGCCTGTAATCCCAGCACTTTGGGAGGCCGAGGCGGGCAGATCACTTGAGGTCAGGAGTTTAAGACCAGCCTGACCAACATAATGAAACCCCATCTCTACTAAAAATACAAAACTTAGCCAGGTGTGGTGGCGGGTGCCTGTAATCCCAGCTACTCCGGAGGCTGAGGCACGAGAATTGCTTGAACCTGGGAGGCCTCAGCAGTTGCAGTGAGCCGAGATGGCACCACTGCACTCTGGCTTAGGCAACAGAGCAAGACTCTTTCTCAAAAATAAATAAGGGCTGGGCGCGGTGGCTCATGCCTGTAATCCCAGCACTTTGGTGGATCACGAGGTCAGGAGATCGAGACCATCCTGGCTAACACGGTGAAACCCCATCTCTACTAAAAATACAAAAAATTAGCTGGGAGTGGTGGTGTACGCCTGTGGTCCCAGCTACTTGGGAGGCTGAGGCAGGAGAATGGTGTGAACCTGGGAGGCAGAGGTTGCAGTGAGCCGAGATCGTGCCACTGCACTCCAGCCTGGGCGACAGAGCGAGACTCTGTCTCAAAAAATAAATAAATAAATAAATAAATAAATAAATAAAAATAAATAAATGTTGGCAATTCCGTCTACAACAACTGAGACACTGAAATTCACCAAATAATGCTTCAGATGTCTTACCCTGATCTTCCCAGATTTCGATTCTTAAATCTGGTCATATTTTATATAACCACTTTGAATAGATGTTGCAGTCTTCAAGGGGAAGGGCCCCCAGTTGAGCTCATGAAAGACTCTCAGACCATTTACAGTGTCCTCCTCAATCCCTTCCTGGATCCTAATGCCTTCTTTGTGAGGAAAGTCACACTGCTCTGTCCTCTGGGCTCTCCTGTCTCTATCTTCTCTGGACACGCATTCTGATTCAACAATGTCTGAAATACCTTCCATTTTAATATCCCTATTTTTAAGAGTACTTAGATCCATTTCTCCTTTGTGTAAATCTAGTTTGGTCTTTAAGACCTCATATTTGCTTTTAAGTAGACTTCTCTTTTCCGCAATTCCTTAATACTTCTCCAGTTAGCCCTTTGCAGGTAACAGAGCTAAAAACACTTCTTGAATCATGCCTTTTTTATCTAAAACATACTGAAATTTCTCCTCAAGTTATTGTACTTCTCCACTAACTTTATTCATTAGAATAAGACTTCCAGGTACACTCTTTCCTTAGTAAATTTTTGGCATTTGGTGTTATGATTATCTCATTCAATTTTCCTTCCACTTCGTCCAAGTAGAATCTATATTTCCAAAGCAATAGGTACCCATTCTACTTTCACTGGTCATTTAATAAAACCCATTCCTCTACACTAAGCCACAGCTTGGATCCTGAAAACCAAAAGCCATGTACATATAGTATCTATGATTAATGAATCTACAGAATCTATAATTATGGGATATAGTCTTCAGAGCCTCTGGACAAGCCACATAGAGCCAAGAAAACAGGCTACCTCTGTTCTCTCTTAGGAGACTGATGTAGTTCCAAACAAAATAACAAGAAACAGCATCTGGTACAGCTGATCTTTTGCTACCTTTGTTATTCTTACATCCAAAACTTAAAATTGACACCTAAAACCTCACACACTAATGTGTGTTATAGCAGAAGAATTTACAGCCTCTACATTCTAAAGTCTGGATCTGCAGCTCTGCCTAAGAAACACACTACATACACCAATGCCTCAGTAACTTATGCATTAAGAGATGAAAAGACTGCTTTCCAGATAATGTAATTACTGTTGTGGTCAAGCTGTGCTAGTGTTGGTGAGGTGAATATTACCCACAAAGACTTCAGCCACCTACTCCAGTGGCTTAGTCCAGAACTGTAGCTATTGCAAACAACCAGTCTCAAAAGCCTACAAGGATAGAGGTAAAAAGGCTAAGGCCTACCCTCTGTCTAGGCGGCCCCAGAACACTTGATACTTCCATGTGCTGTTTTTTTCTCCAGATGTCCATGTAATGACTATCTCTTTACATTTCCCAGTCAAACATCCGATTAGTAATGCTGCCACCTTCCTCTCCAGAATTCCTTACACGGATTGAGAGATACTGCAGAAGAGTTTGAGCCCTGAGATCACAATGTATCACTGTATGACAGGCAGAGTAAAAAATAAGAAATGAAAGGGCTGGGCTGCACACATCCAGTTCCCTATTCCAAACACAACTTTCAAATAAGTCACCTCTCCTTCCTTTTGGAGGAGTTGGGTAGGGCCTGAAGAAACAGGGAAAATACTGATCTTCAAATAGTTTCCAAAAGATGGAGAGTCCTATTTTATGATAAAGCAGGAAGACTGAAAAAGGGGGGAAAGTTGCTTTTTCTACATTTTTGATGATGATGATGTTTCAGCAATGCTTGACACGTTCTCTAAAATATGTTGAAAATCACACTTGTAGAAATTTGGAAAGTTTTTGGGGAGAATATTTTGTAATAGGGAATGGAGCTATTACAATGGGAAAACCTCATGTATAGACTGTCCCTTTAAGACTACAAAAATTGACCGGCCGCGGTGGCTCATGCCTGTAATCCCAGCACTTTGGGAGGCAGAGGTGGGTGACCTGAGGTCAGGAGTTCAAGACCAGCCCGGCCAACATGGTGAAACCCCGTCTCTACTAAAAATACAAAAACTAGCTGGGTGTGGTGGCAGGAGCCTGTAATCTCAGCTACTCGGGAGGCTGAGGCAGGAGAATTGCTTGAACCCAGGAGGTGGAGGTTGCAGTGAGCCGAGATCATGCCATTGCACTCCAGCCTGTGCAACAAGAGCAAAACTTCATCTCAAAAAAAAAAAAAGACTACAAAAAATTATTAGAAGATGTAAAAATACAATTAGCAATTCCTGATGATCACAGATATTATCAGCCACCCATTAACGTGGGCTTCTCCACCACTCTGTATCTGGTCACCTACTCCTAAACAAGGGAAGTGGAGATCTGGGAAGAAGATAATGTGAGCAGCTGTCTTTTATTTTGGGCCCCAGGAATGATTCACTCACAATGAACATATCATACAATTATAGAGAGAGCTTCAAATCCTCCTTATAACTGAAGAGCAAACAGAAACTAAAGGGGAATAGCTCTGATGCTGAGACTCTGTGGAGTTACCCCGTGGGGTTTCAGAAAGTTGGTTGTGAGATTGAGAACTGATTTTAAATATGTCTATTTCAACTAGAACAGTGGTTCTCAATTGGGGTGGTGGTGGATTTTTCCCTCCAGGGAACATTTGGCAATGTCAGGATGGTTTGATTGTCACACAGGAGGTGGTGCTTACTGGCATCTAGTGGACAGAGGCCAGGGATGCTGCTAAACATCCTCCAGCTCACAGCACCCCGAAATAAAGATGTATCTGGCCTCAGCAGTACCAAAGTTGCGGAACACTGAATTAGAATTCAAAGGGGAAAATAGGATAGTCAGTAGGATAGGGAAATATCAAGATTGTAAGATTTGGTCCAATTTAACAAACACTTACTGAACATCAACTTTGTACCAGGGCCTGTGCTCAACACCAGGGACTAAAAAGGTGATCAAGGCATGATCTCTTTAAAATCATATAACCTGGCCAGGCCAGGTGCGGTGGCTCATGCCTGTAATCCCAGCACTTTGGGAGGCCAAGGTGGGCGGATCACCTGAGGTCAGGAGTTTGAGACCAGCCTGGCCAACATGGTAAAAACTCATCTCTACTAAAAATACAAAAATTAGCTGGACGTGGTGACTTGTGCCCTGTAATTCCAGCTACTTGGGAGGCTGATGCAGGAGAATCGCTTGAACCCAGGAGGTGGAGGTTGCAGTGAGCTGAGAGGTCGTGGTCGTTCCACTGCACTCCAGCCTGGGCAACAGAGTGAGACTTGGTCTCAAAAAAAAAAAAATCTTATAACCTGACCAGAGAAAGAGGCACAAAGACCTGGCAATAATATTTACAGATTTTTTATTCTTTTGTTTTGTTTTGTTTTGGTTTTGGTTTTTGAGATGGAGTCTTGCTTTGTTGCCCAGGCTGGAGTGCAGTGGTGTGATCTCAGCTTACTACAACCTCTGCCTCCCGGGTTCAAGCGATTTTTCTGCCTTGGCCTCCCAAGTAGCTGGGATTACAGGCGTCTGCCAACACGCCTGGCTAATTTTTGTATTTTTAGTAGAGACAGGGTTTCACCATGTTGGTCAGGCTGGTCTCGAACTCCTAACCTCAAGCAATCCACCCGCCTTCGCCTCCCAAAGTGCTGAGATTATGGACATGAGCCTTTGCGCCCGGCCTCTGTAATAACATTTGGTAAGAACTCTTTTAGAGATATGTACTGTCTATAAGTTCTGAAATCCTCCCTATATTTAGTCCTCTTGAAAAAAAGAGGACTTTGGATCCTACATATACTTTTCCTAGAAATGCATATAGCTGCAAGCTTTAAAAACAGATTGTGATGAAAATTACTTTCCAGGGGAGAAGTCTGGTGCATGTACATGCTGAGATCTTAATTTTTCTATTAGGAAGGGTGTTATCCTCTTTCTGAGTATAGAGCTTTGTGATATCTCATTAAAACCGTGAAAGAGTTGTTTTCCTGCAAGTTTAGGAACCCAAATGACCAATAAACAAATGAAAAAGTGTTTGAACTTTATCAGGTAAGTGAGCATTAAAATCACATTGAGCGAACACTACACACCCACCAAAATGGTTAAAAGGTTTTTTTTTGTTTTTTTTGTTTTTTTTGTTTTTGAGATGGAGTCTCCCTCTGTTGCCCAGGCTGGAGTGCAGTGGTGAGATCTTGGCTCACTGCAACTTCTGCCTCTAGGGATCAAGCGACTCTCCTGCCTCAGCCTCCCGAGTAGCTGGGATTACAGGCATGTGCCACCACACCCAGCTAATTTTTGTATTTTTAGTAGAGACAGGGTTTCACCATGTTGGTCAGGCTGGTCTCGAACTCCTGACCTCATGATCTGCCTGCCTCAGCCTCCCCATGTGCTGGGATTACAGGCATGAGCCACCATGCCCAGCTAAAAGTTTTAAAAATACTAAATGTTGACAAGGATGTAGAACAATCAAAACTCCTAAACACTGGTTGTAGGAGCGTAAATTGGTACAGCTTCTTTGGAAAATTGCTTAGCATATCTAATAAAGCTACATATACACATATCCTATGACCCATATTTCACTCATAGGTATACACCTGACACATATGCTATATGTTTACTAAAGGACATGTATTAGAGTATTCAGAACAGCATTATTTGTAATAGACCCAAGCTGGAAACTACCCAAATGGTCATCAACAGTAGAATGGATAACATTGTGGTATATCCCACCCCCCCAAAAAAGGAAAAAAGTTTAGGAACCATATATATGTTTACAAAAAAGCCAGAAAGCCAGAAGTTACTGCAGCATTATTATGATTGGTTTATACAGCCAATCGGCATAAAGGAACTGATACAATGGGGGAAATGGTGGTGAATACCAGACTCACTGTTCTCGCTTTCAGGTAATAAGTCACTAGACCCATGTCTATTTAGGGTCGTATGCAAATGCAAGAAAATATTAAGCTCCTTCCCATGTTTGCTTATTCAGCTGGACAGACTTGAGGAAAAACAGAAAGAAACCTACCGGCGCATGCTAGAACAGCTGTTGCTGGCCGAGAAGTGTCATAGGCGCACCGTATACGAGTTAGAGAACGAGAAGCATAAACACACTGACTACATGAACAAGAGCGACGACTTCACCAACCTGCTGGAGCAGGAGCGGGAGAGGTAATGTGCACACACACCACCAGTCACATCTGGATGCCCATAACCCTTTCATGTCTGCCCCTCCCTTCAGGGATCAGTCTTTCAAGCAGGGGCACCGTGGACAGGTGCCCAGGGTCTAAAGCCAATTTTTGAATGGGTGGTAACCATAGAGAATGATACAGAATTTTACCTGAGATTATTACATGAATGTTTTGGGGGTTGCGTATAGGTAGGGCGTCACATTCCCAACAAGGATGTTAAAAGCCATGAAACTGTAAAGCTGGAAAGAAACTCAAGGACTTTATTTTTTTATTTTTTAAATCTTTTTTTTTAATTTTTTATTTATTTTTTATTATACTTTAAGTTCTAGGGTACATGTGCACAACGTGCAGGTTTGTTACAGATGTATACATGTGCCATGTTGGTGTGCTACACCCGTTAACTCGTCATTTACATTAGGTATATCTCCTAATACTATCCCTCCCCCCTCCCCCCACCCCACGACAGGCCCCGGTGTGTGATATTCCCCACCCTGTGTAAGTTTAATAATTTGCCTTCCTGAAAAGCAGATTTCCACTCCAAAGAGAAAAGCTAGATTGCTTCAAATAGAAAGCAATTTGTAGAAAGACTTTTCAAATGTAGGTGCTTCATTGATAAGTTTATGATCAATGAAGCACTTACATTTAAATGTAAACTACATTTAAATATAAACTTTATATTTAAACTTGATCAACGAAGCACCTACATTTAAATGTAAACTACATTTAAATATAAACTTGATCAATGAAGCACCTACATTTGAAAAGTCTTTCTACAAATTGCTTTCTATTTGAAGTAATCTAGTTTTTCTCTTTGGGCTGGAAATCTGCTTTTCAGGAAGGCAAATTATTAAACTTAACAATTATAAATGAATCCTATTCATTTTTAATACCAGTGTAGAAAATATTAGTATTTGGCTGTGTATAAATCACTTAATGACTAGAACTACCTGCTGAACTTTCTAAGGGCTGCATAACTTTTAAAACTTGGGGTAAAAAAACAAACCAAACCAACTGAAGACTGACACATTGAGCCTTGATGTTTATTCTTGTAGGTATTTATTTAGTCTTCTAAGACCAGGGATTGCCACAATTGAAGCAGGGACCCCAAATTAAAAAATTTTATAATACATTCTTCTTTACCATCCATTTTTTTTTCCAGTATCTTTTAAATTATTATCTCCCTTCTCTTCCCTAGGTTGAATGCTTATGTCTGTGAATTCCACAGACTTTGAAACCAGTGATATTGAATCCCCATGCTTTGAGTTACCAAGCATGTCTGCTTTTGTGTTTAGAGCTTGCAAATTGAGAACCACTAGCGAACAGCTTTACCTAGCCCGGCTTTATTATCTATTTAGTTACAAAAAAGAGATCTAGTTTTCCCAGATTAGTGTATATACGAGAAGAAGCTATCACAATTACACAGTAAATAAAAGCATAAAATAGAACAGGCTTGGCTTAAACATTTTTTAAAAAAATTATTGGTAATGTTTATTTATTATTGGATTTGGTACATCCCTTGCGGAAGGAGAAATGGAAAAGTGAACAATGGCTAAACTGTTGTGTACTATATCCCAGACTTATGGTTTCTCATGTTTGTCTTAAGTTCCTGTTAAGCTAAGGTTAACTAGCTTCATGTTTGAACACATAGACTAACTGATTCGACATCCTGGAGTAACCAGTGAAAATAAATCCCACCTCCTCAATCTCTGAGAACTTTCCAACCTCAAGCTGCAGATACTGCAAACAAGGTTCTAAGGAGAGTATAAATTACATATACAGTCATGTGTCACTTAATGAAGGGGATGCATTCTGAGAAATCCATCATTAGGTGATTTCATCATTATGTGAACATCATAGAGTATGCTTACACAAACTTAGATGTATAGCCAACTGCACACCTAGGCTATATGGCACATCCTGTTACTCTTAGGCTACAAACCTGTACAGCATGTTACTCTACTGAATTCTGCAGGCAACTATAACACAATCGTAAGTATTTGTGTATCTAAACATATCAAATGTAAAGTAAAAATATGGTATTATAATCTTATGGGATACAATGGGGAAAATGGCCGTGAATACCAGACTCACTGTTCTCCCTTTAAGGTAGTAAGTCACTAGACCCATGTCAACAAATTATTTAGAGTCCTATGCAAATGAAATAAAATATGAAGTGTATAATGAATATTAATGGTAATGAATATAAAAGTACTCTGTGGTGGCCGCGTGTGGCTCGCACCTGTAATCCCAGCACTTTGGGAGGCCGAGGCAGACAGATCACCTGGGGTCAGGAGTTTGAGAGCAGCCTGGCCAACATGGTGAAACCTGTCTCTACTAAAAATACAAAAATTAGCCAGGCATGTTGGTGTTCACCTGTAATCCCAGCTACTCAGCCTGATGCAGGAGAATTGCTTGAACCTGGGAGGCAGAGGTTGCAGTGAGCCAAGATGGCGTCATTGTACTCCAGCCTGGGCAACAAGAGCGAAACTCTGTCTCAAAAAAAAAAAAAAAGTACTCTCTGAACTATCATGCTCTCTTGTGCTGCCTCAGGCACACCACCATCATATATGCAGTCCCTTGTTGACAGAAGTGTCGTTATGTGGCACAAGACTATCTACAACAATCATCTGGTTAGGTGTCCTGTGGTGGAAATGTGGTCAGGTAAAAAAGTTGCAACTTGATATTGACTTTTTAGAATATCGAAAATCAAATAATTCTGAGAGCACCTGTGTGAATTATTTTTCATTACCTTGTAAATTATTTGATTTAGAACCAGATATCTGTCTTTTCTTTAGCTTCCCACCTAAGCTAAATGCCTGAGGTAGTATAAGTTCACTTACGGAGTCGTTGGTTTAATAAAAGTGTGTAGACGGAGTGACCATACTTATTCAGGCTGTTTATTTTTCTTTGTTTTTTGTTTTCCTAATTTTTATATTCTGTGAGAGTAATTGAAATAATCAGATAGAGAGCATGATAGTTCACAGAGTATTTTTATATTCAGGATCCACTAAGCCTATGCAGGATGTGTTTATTTACTACCTTCATGTTGGTCAACTCTAGACTAAGAATTTTAATCCCCTCTCTCATAGAAGTTGTTTAATTTTATTAAAACAATTACAACAGCCTCTCCTGAGCAAAATGCTATGTAGAAAATTTTAAAAGTAAAAAAAAAAAAATCTTTAAAAAAATTACCCTAACATGCTTTTGATACTTTCATCAGCACCACTGGGATATGTCACCAAACTTTCACGTTTTAGATAAGAATTCACTAAGAGACCTTTGACTCTCACTAATTTTCACACCACTTTATGTTTTAAAATAATTTTTTATGGAATCAGTTATACTTTAGTGCTTAAATCTTTTTTTTTTTTTTTTTCTGTCAACGTTTTATCTCAGCTCAACACTCTGACTGACCACCAGTGCACACGCCGTGGGCACTCTCTGACAGACACTTTATTCTAAATTAAACATCCCTAGTAGGACCTGATTGATAAGTTGGCGTCTCTGAATTTCTCTGCGATCTCAGGCGTCCGCCGTGACTTGCTTGCCGAGTTCCCGGGGCAGCGAAGTTTTTGGGATTTTTCAAAGGTCAAGCCTGGGATTCCTGCTACCCTTTGGAAACTGCCCTGCTAAATCTGCTTTGGGTTAAATCCTCTTTTTGAAGTAAGCGGTCATAATTAGATCTACTTATGAGAGCTGGCAGGAGGCTGACCCCGAGGCTTTCTTTCCCGCGGGCCAAGTTGCCGGGGAGCCCCTCCCCAGCGGGGACCACGGACCACGGACCTTGGCCGGGTCGCTGCATCCCTGGGGCTCTGCCAGAGAGCCTCTCCAGGAGGCTCCCGCCGAGGAGCAACGCGGCCGCAGCACCTGCAGGGGAAGCTGGACTGCTGCTAATAAGGAAACGGCATTTTTGAGAACAAGTGGGAGTCCTCGTGTCCTATAGACTGTTCCAAGTCCTTTATTTGCTTTTTGTTTTGCACTCCCTTCCCCTTTTCCCGAAAAGTCTCCGTGAGCAAAAAGCACAGCCAAGAACTTTGCTTCGGGAACGCTTCCCTTTGTTTCTACTGTGAACATGAGTAAGGGAAGAAAGTGAAGTTTGAGATAAGCTTGAGTGGTTTTCTTCTTATAATCACTCACTCAGCTTCTCCCGCCGGTGGTGAGACTCTGCAGGCTGTCTCCATTCCAGGCGGCTTATTGATTTGGAGGTGGAGGGGTGAGGTTGGGGGCGGGGCAGAGCAGGGACTCTCCGGGCACCAGAAGCATTTCAGCTCCATTCTCCACATTTGTCCTACTCTGTAAGGGTTTCTCACCTCTTCCAGAAAAATGGTTAAAGATAACAAAAAGGAACCCAGGCTCACAGGATCAGTAGTAGCTGTTGATAAGCCATCCAGATTCAGATGTTTGATGTTGTTTGAATCTGAGGCTCTGAATATTGCAAAAGATTTTGAGATCAGCCCTTTCAAATCCCTCATTCTACAGGTGAAGACATTGAGGCCTAGAACAATTATGTAACTCAACCAAGATCACACAGTGCAGGCCACTACTCTAGCACTTTTGGGCAAGTGAATACTTTGTGCAAATAGTTTACGTTTCATTTTTGTGTGTAGGTTCCCCACCCCTACCCTCTTAGATCCAAACTATGACACAAAATTTTGAAAGGCAGAATGACTGTTATCATGAAGATATAAGCACAGAGATATTAGGACCAACGGTGTCTCTAGAATGTCAAGGTAGAAGCTTTGGCACAGTGGTCTCTCGGAAGGAGCAGCCTGGGACTTGTTTTGAAGTTGAATCTGAATAGCATACACAGTGTTTTACTTAGCTTGCATTCTGCTTGGGGTAGTTATCATGGAAGGTTAATGAGGTTTATGGGGGCACTTAATAAAGCCCTCCTCCAAATTAACTCCCTCGTTTTGCCACTGACCTAGACCCTATAAGTGTAAAAACTATATAAATTATTTTTCACTTTTCAGGAATTGCTTAATTCATCTTGTATAAAAATTCCACAAATTAAGTACCTAAGGTGGGCAATATATTGTTCTGGGCTTCCTTTATTCTAAGTCAACAAACTGATCATAATTTGTTACCATCATTTACTGCATATTTGTTTTACAAATAGTTATAGTCCCAAATTAAAAAGAGAAAACACCATTTTAAAATGTTTTGGCTTAATTAGCACTGTTAATAATAAAGACAAAAATATTTTTTATTGTATTAATTCCGGCTGGGTAAAGAAATCCCCCTTGTCTAAATGCTATATTTGGTTTGGTCCATACATATTTCAAGTCAACTTGACTTTTAAAGGCATAATTCTGAGCACATGAGATCACCTTCAGAGTCTGTACTTTACTCTCTGCTTGAACTGCAAGACGTGATTTTAATCTTAAGCTCCACTAGGGCTGCTCCAAGAATGTCAAAATAGAGAGAACACAGTTACATCAAAAAGTGGTCTGGGACTTACAGAAATATTTGAGGGAAGTGTGTGTGTGTGTGTGTGTGTGTGTGTGTGTGTGTGTATAACTGATGTGGAGGAGTGCTGTCTAGATCTATCACTGTAGATAGAGATTTTAAAACTTTTGGATTTTATAGGCTCAGCTGGGACTACATAAATAATTACATCATCATATAATATTGCAGCAAGCCTTCCAAGTGTAAGTTAAGTTTTTTAAAGTACAAATCAGCATCTCAAGAGAAATCCCTTAACCTGTGAAGCAGAGACTGTAAGAGCAGGGGTTTGAATGGAAGGGAAGCTTTCAAGCCCCATGTTGGTATTCTTCCTTTAAGTCAGTGTGAACAGGGGGTTGGTCATATATCTGGTGGATAATGGGACAGTCTGCACGATTATACTTTCCTATGTGGGGGAATGACCAGTCAGAATCAACTGTTTCTGAAAACTTGCTCTAGTGGACTGGGATCTTTGGAATTATTCTTGATCCACTTTATAGAAAAAGATTCATATCTGGTTCCCTGGAACATTATTCTTAAGTTTTTTAGGTTTAGTGGCCATATCTCAAAAGCATGTTAGCAAAATGGACTTTTCTCACTGGTAGCTCAGAGAATCTAAATAAAGCACTCTGTAGAAAAAGGTTGCTGATGCTTTGTAAATACTCAAGTCTTAACAAGCAGAAAGTAATCCATATGTGGAACATAAGAGCAGAAAACAACTGAGCCTTCTTCTTTGTGATTAGCACTCTGCTAGAAGCTGTTCAAAAGCAGTTAACTTTTATTGATCCCTGATAAGCTAGACACATGTACCATCTTGTTTAATCCTTACAAAACTATAAGATATGTAATTATTAGCCCTTTTAGCAGATGAGGAAGCAGAGAAGTTAAATTCCTTCCCCCAAGGACACTTGCCAATAATTAATTGGCAGAATCAGGGTTTGAACTGAGTTTTATTCAGTAAGAAAAAAATAGCTTTTCCCACTCCTAACTTCTTACCTTCTGATAAATGTGAACACCTTATTTCTTCAATGCACAGAGGGAGAAAGGTGACTTGGAAAGTTGACCAGTGGCTTGAACTGCATACCTATTCTGTTGCCTGTTTAGGATTCAAATTCACAGACGTTCACTTGGTCATAAGACATACCGCCTAATATCAGTATCCCACTGATGAAGGAAATTGCTGGGAATAGACAATTTTCAAGAAAGAAGAAGAATTAGAATTCAGAGGCCCAATGACCCAGCTGGAGTATGTTGTATAGTTTCTGAGATAATGCAGACTCAAACTCCACCTTCCATTTCCTCTTACCCTTAAAATATGCAAATCCCACTTTCCACTGGAAAAATGTGATTAAAGTAAAGGAGGCTGAGGTGATGAGGTGTTACCCCTAGCTGGGGTGTCTGTTTTGGGTGATAAGGTGGGTGGGAGGTGGTATAAAGAAAGTGAGGATACATCTTACTTGAAGGGACCAGGCAAAGTAACTTAAAAAGGTAGCTTCCCAGGGTTGAAAAGTTTGGGGTTAGAAGAGTCACTTCTTTTAAAAGACATAGGATAGTAACATACCTACTATCAGTGCTGTGGAACTAGGAGCATGTTGCTTATCTACCAGGCACCCCCCTGGATTAAATATGAAGGAGCCCATTAAAAATGCCCTTGAGGTTCATTTCACCAGATTCCACCTATACAAAAATGCTGGGTCTTGGATGGATGTGAGCTTTTTCCCAAGCTTCATAGCACTCTCATTCTCAAAGTTAATGAGCTAACAGCCTCTGATTAAAGACTCTATTTAAAGTCTTAGTATTATAATGTTAACAAGGATGCCTAGGAAAATGGGTTATCTGACTCACAGAAATTTCTAATTAATCAAGGGTTATGCCATGAATTAATTTACTTTTACTGCTATAGAAGATATTTCTCAAACAAACTTCCTTTCTTGAAAAAAATTTAAAATATACCACAAAATCCAGTTAAGTCATATTTGATGATTCAGGATCTTGTAGTGCTACTACCTGGATGCCTCTTTACCTTATAAACTCAGAGCCTATTAGATTATATTTAAATCTAAATGTCAGTTCTGATCACGTTTTACTATAGATAAAAATGGTAAGGATGTTTTCTAGATTTTAGGGCTTAACTTGGCTTAACTGAAAATTTTAGTTAATTAGATTCAATATATTTAGGCTTTTATAACCATCGCCACCACCACAGCAATAGAACTTGGACCAGAAAGAACCCTAATGACATTGTGAAGTGGCATTGCTGTCTGGGGTAAATACCCGGAGTTCCTCATCTTGCGCCAAGAGGTTTAAGGACACGGACACGTGTGGGTGGGTTAAGGAGTAGAAAGTTTAATAGGCAGAAGAAAGGCGAGAGCAGAGCAGCTGTCTCTCTCTTTGTGGGAGAGAGGTGTCCAAAAATGAAAAGATGGCTGACCGCAGCAGATTTTATAGGCAGGCTTGAGGAGGCAGTGTCTGATTTACATAGAGCTCACAGATTGGTTTGACCAGATGTGACGTTTACTTAGCGCACGGAAAAGGCTGGTCGCCCCGCCTAATCTTATTATGCAAATGGTTTTCCACTTGGCCGGCACCAGCTTGTCTGCTCCTTACTGTACATGCAGCTGGCAAGAAGAAGATGGCCCTGCCATTTTGAACAGGCCTAGTCCCAGGTAGTATATTCCCGTGGGCCCATCTGCTGGCATTCACCTGTGAGAGCTTCCAGCTTGCTTGTTTATGTCTGCAGCTCGATTTTACGGGCTGCTCTTTGTTAGAAAAAAAAGATTTGGGGGTTGTTTTTCATTAAAAGGAAAACCTTACCAAGGACTTCCATACTCTGACTATCTGCCTAAGTAATTTCTTTTTAACTCCTATATCAATTGTACAAAAGGATGAGATAATAATCAAAGAAAACTGATTATAGGAAAAAAATGTTGAAAGGGAGGGCTTGAGCGAAAATGGGCAAGAAATACACTTTACTGTAAGTGATTTCAACAAGCTATGTAAGAATGCCTTAGTCCCGGTGCTTGATATCCCTTATTTTAGAAGAGTCCTAAGAAAAGCAACAGTAGAGGACAGTATTTGACATTTAAATATGAGAATAGTGAGAACCCAGTAAGGGTAGATGTTCATGTTGGCAGAGTTTCTCTAGATCTGAACCAGTCATTGAGAGAGTTTATCTTTTTAAAAACATTTTTAAAATTTTTTATGTTTTAGAGTTGGTGTCTTGCTTTGTTTGTTGCTCAGGCTGCAGTGCAGTGGTGTGATCAAAGCTCACTGCAACCTCCAGAGAGCTGATCTATTTCAAAAAGTTTTCAGGGTATTACCAGATAGTCCCTGAAACTCTGAAGTTCCTAATTTGCGGAAAAGGCCTCATACTGAGAGAAATGGAGGCAGCTCCTTTCACATTGCTGTCATTCTTTTTGTCATGTGGCCCTGTAAATGCTGGTCACAACCAGTTAGAGAAGTTGACAACTGTCCTGGACAAAGGTCACAGAGGTCTCCAATGCAAGTGCCTCCAGAGCCAGCTGACCCAGCTCTTCAGCATACATGGCATGAGTGGTTGAAACTGCTAGACTGAAGAGGCCATTCTCTGACCACCAAGGAAAAGTAAAGTTTAGCTCAGGCTAATTGACCCCATTTTAGTTTGTAGGCCCAGTGTTGTCAATTCTTATGTTTCAGAAAATGATAGAACTCTGATTTTGGTAAGATATTCCAGTTTTTCAATGTTGACTCAAATTGATAAAATAATGTGTGGCGAACAAAGCCATCTCCTGGCCACTTTGTCTTTAAAGTGGCTAGTTTGCAACCTTTGATATCCTAGACATTAGAGAGACTGAGGTGGATGAGGTGGCCTGGCATGTGCTGTTTGATGGTGGTCAGCTAATCCATTGAGACCCTTATGAGACATAAAAACAGAAAGAAGAAAGGACAACAGTAACCTAGAAAACCACCAAAAACCAAACAACAAACAAACAAAAAACCACACCAGAACATAGAAATTCTCAGAGTAAAGAAAGCTACTTCATAGCTGGGGTTGCAATGGATGCCTCCTTCTGAAGGGATGACAAGCACTGGGCCATAAGCATTGCTGTTGGGTTACTGGAACTGCAGGTGTATGTTAAACAATGATGAACAATATTCCAGTTCTCTTTGGGCCTATCTGGCTGTGGAGACAGCTTTCTGTATTTATTCACTTTTTCGCATATTCTTTCTAAGAACTCCCATCATCTTAAGTAATCTGGGTGGCTCTGTTCTTACAACCTCAGAGACCAAGGGTTACAATAATAAAATTGTTATAGCTTTCACATTATCATTTGCCTATGCTCAATTATAAAAAATGTATTATAGCGCGATAGTAATTGGATCTTTTAACCTAGTATTTTCTATTTCCTGTGGCCTGTCCCCATTTGAGTAGTCACCCAAGAGCAACCACTGCCTCAAGAGAAATTTGTCACAACTAAAGGGGAGAACAGAAATCAATATCTGGTGTATAGGATCAGAAGCAAGGATCCAGGTATAGCATTAGAAAGAATATGTAATCAAGTGGATCCAATTTTTGTTTATCACCCCTCTTCTTTCCCATTTAGATAAGATGTTTCTCTGAGAGGATAGAAACAAGGAAGCAAGAGAAGTTTATGCTGTAGGAGGGGGTAGTCCAAAATAAGAGGCTCTATTCAGAGCTTTTTTGTGGGGAGTGGATAGGGGACAAAGATGGAGAGTAATATAAAATCCAAAGAGAGTTGGTGTGGAGAATTCTAGACTGAAGGGATTACCAGGTGGAGTCCAAGAGTATCTTAGTTTGCTTGGTCTGCCATAACAAAACACTATAGACTCTGTAGCTTAAGCAATGGAAATGTATTTTCTCACAGTTCCAGAGGCTGAAAGTCCAGGATGCCAGAATTGTTGGGTTCTGGTGAGACCTCTTCTGTTGGCTTGTAGATGGCTGGCTTCTCCCTGTGTGCTCACGTGGGCTTTTTCCAGTTCATGTGTATGTAGAGATAGCTCACTCTCTTCCAACTCTTATAAGACTACCAATCCTATCAGATTAGAACTCCAACCTTATGACCTTATTTGACCTGAATTACCTCCTTAAAGTCCTGTCTCTAAATAAGGTCACATTGGGGATTAGGGCTTCAGCATATGAATTTTGAGGGGCGCAATTTAGTCTTTGTCAAAGGGAGTGGCAAAACTTGTGGTTCTCCCTCTAAGAATTCAGGAGAAAAAGAGTAAAAATGGTGACCAGTATGTTTAGTCAGAGAAAGCTTGATACAGCCTCAGTTTCCTGCCACTCTAAAAGAATATCTAGATTTTTCCCTATGCCTTTGAAAGGCCGTGGAAATAGCTGAGGTAGGGCTGGTCAAGAGCATGAAACTGTGACTGGCTTGGATCAGCAACTTGGACAGATTGGCAACTGAGATCCGAGACCACAGTGTGCATCTCAGAGGATGCCTGTGTGGAAGAATGTTGAGCAGATGACCTCTCACCCACCTTCCTAATGGTCCCAGAGGTTAGTCGCAACTCCAGAAATGAGGACTTGAAGCCCTAGAATGAATTCAGGAGATCCTGACTTGACTGAAGTCTGAATTTACTAAAGGAAACTAGGCTTGGGTGAGCATATCCATAATTAACTAAGATGAAGTTTCTGTCACCTGTGGAATGGGACCCCAAATAGAAATTATAAAAGATACAGAAAAATGAAGATTGTTGTATTTCTTGCACACGTGAGTGTGAGGCCTGCAATTAGTACCACTTCATGGGTAAAATAACCTGTATGTGTGCTGAGGAGAAATAATGCAGTATTGAGACATTTCAGATTACATATGATATGCTTCCAAATATCTTGTGACCTTCAGAGGATCATCTGAACTAAGTTTTACCTCTTCAACTGCAGTCAATTTCTTCTCTAGGTTACTGTAGCTACATGGTGTGAGACCCTCATAAAATCTGTAACCTAGAGACAGTTATTTTCTTAGTCTTCTGCATTTCATTTAGAGACAGGTAACTCTGAGTTCAGTTACTAAGTCTATCACTTGTGGTCTATGACTTTGGATAGGTTATTTAACCTCTCTGATTTTTGGTTTCCTCTTAAATAGAATGGAGATAACCAAGTACCTATAGCATTTTATGTTCATGAGATAATGAATATATAGCCCCATTCACAAGGCATAGCATGTAATACCTAAAGGGATCATTTCTTTTACTCATCTGTGTATTAAACTCTTGGAGGAAAACAATACAAGTTTCACTAAATCATGATTTACAGTTTATCAAACTAAGACATTTTGAGAACAATGCAACGTGTAGGAAAAGTGAGCTCTTCTACTGTTTGAGGGTAGTTGTTATTGTACTTAATTATACGTAGACTCAGGAAAACTGAAAACCTGCTGCAAACAATTAGAGACTTCAATAAAGTAAAATAGCAAAGTACAAAATTACATGGAATCAGTAAGCAAAAATCAGTAGTTTTCATATTTCCAAATGACAAAATAATATAAACTATATTACATACAAACTATATTAAATATAAAATATCTAGGCATAAATTTAAGAATGTGAAAGATCTACATAAAGAAGTATCTTAAATGCTACCTAGAGACATGAAAAAGACTGAGACCAATGGAAAGGATCATATTCTAAGACTGGAGGACTCAACATCATAAAGATGTCAAAAGCCTGGCACAGTGGCTCACTCCAGTAATTCCAGCACTTTGGGAGTCTGAGGCAGGCAGATCACTTGATCCCAGGAGTTCAAGACCAGCCTTGGCAACATAGTGAAACCTCATCTTAAAAAAAAAAAAAATTAGCCAGGTGTTATAGCATGTGCCTGTAGTCCCAGCTACTTGGGAGGCTGAAGTAGGAGGATCACTTGAGCCTGGGAGGCAGAGGTTGCAGTGAACTGAGATTGTGCCACTGCACTCCAGCCTGGGTAACAGAGTGAGACCCTGTCTCAAAAAATCCAACAAAACAAAACAAAACAAAAACCCTCAAGTCTCCCAATATTAATTCACAAATTTAATGTAATCCTAATATCAAATTTTTAATGTAGTTCTAAAAATACCTTTTTTTAAGTATGGGAACTAAATTAAGGGATTCTAAAGTTCATATGAAAAATACATAAGCAGACGGGCAGGCACGGTGGCTCATGCCTGTAATCCCAGCATTTTGGGAAGCCGGGATGGATGGATCACTTGAGGTCAGGAGTTTGAGATCAGCCTCGCCAATATGGCAAAACGCCGTCTTTACAAGAAAAAAAAAAAAAAAAAAATTCCTGAGCATTGTGGTGTGCATCTATAATCCCAGCTACTAGGGAGGCTGAGGTAGGAGAATTGCTTGAACCCAGGAGGCAGAGGTTGCAGTGAGCCTAGATCATGCCACTGCATTGCAGCCTGGACGACAAAGTGAGACTCCACCTCAAAAAAAACAAAAACAAAAACCCATAAGCAAAAATAGTCAAATTTTGAAACCAAAAACAAGTAGAAACAAAAAGTTTTCTAGCAGAAACAAAAACTCTTTTTAAAGCTACAGTTCATAAAATAACATGGTATTGGTACATGAACAGACAGACCAATAGAGCTGATGGAATTTCTGGAGATAGATTATATAGATATAAAAACATAATATATTTTAAAGATGGCATTCCAAATCAGTTGGCAAAAGTTGGGTCCCTTAGTAATGACCATTATCATAGTCATCTTTTTGTATGGCTCCTATACTTTATTTGTAAACATTGGGAACAACTGATTGTATTTTAGTGAGAGTATTTCCCTCTGGCCTGATCTAGTGTCTACCATTTCAGGAGAACCATCCATATAACAGTTGTGGTTTGCGTCAGAAGAAAATTTAGCATTTACATTTTAAGTTTCCAAAGGACAGATAAATTCTACGTAATAAAAAATTATATTTGAGGAATAAAATAAAACTATGAAATACATAGCTGGAAAAACATGACTTACTTTCTATTCTAAAAAGCAATATTATGATTTTTAGCCATATAAAATTTTATGAGAAGTAAAATATGTGGTAACTAGAAGCATCCTTTGGGAGAGGAAGTGCTGGAGTTATTTTGCCGGGGTCATAAGTTTATTGCTGTATTTCTATAAATTTGTATATTTAAAAAATAAAAGGAAGTGACAGGACACACTTTATATTGTTTATTTATTTATTTATTTATTTATTTTAGACAGAGTCTTGCTCTGTTGCCCAGGCTGGAGTGCAGTGGTGTGCTCTCGGCTCCCTGCAACCTCTGCCTCCCAGGTTCAAGCGATTCTCCTGCCTCAGTCTCCTGAGTACCTGGAACTACAGGCGCCCACCACCGTGCCTGGCTAAATGGTGTATTTTTAGTAGAGACTGGGTTTCGCCCTGTTGGCCAGGCTGGTCTCAAACTTCCGACCTCAAGTGATCCCCCTGCCTTGGCCTCCCAAAGTGCTGGGATTACAGGTGTGAGCCACTGTGCCTGGCCTCCCCACACTTTATATCTTGAAAGGATTAAACACAGCTTAAATTTACTTATTAGAATAATCTGTAGAATATTAATTTTCTTTTCCCAACAGCTGCATAAAACAAATTGCTTTAAATGAGAAAAAAAAGTGAATGTGAAGAGCTGTGCCTAATAGTCTACCAAACTGAAGGATTTAAAAGCATGTATTTTTTTTACAGAAGTTGTTGTGTTATTTAGCAGAGTCCAGATACAAATTCACTTATTTTGAAAGTCTAGCACAGATTTACCCTATAATTTCTAGATGAAAGTAGATTGTGATTCAGTTTATGTATATAGATGAAAATTCATGCCTATTTTTCAGAGAGATAAATAAGCATTAATTAAACAAGAGAGTCCTCAGGAACCAGAGTAGATGAGACATTTTAAGAAACACAGAATGAAAATCATCAGGAAATAATGTCCAGTTAGAATGAGACTTCAACAGACAAATTTTCCATCAGTAGTTACAGCCTCAGAGTCTACCCAAGTGACAAACATTTAGACAGTGAACAACTAGTGCTTTGTAGTAACAGATTTTAAAAATGCTTTCTGACCTATCAATACACTGAAACTATCACTTGTAATCCAGGCAACTGTAATGATCAACTGTAGATCAATTCTAACTTTAACAGATGTTCTTTATGTCAGAAATGCAAAATCGAAGTCTCCTATGGATTTTTTTCATGAACTGAAGCATCAGTGAGATGTATAAATTCCAGAGAAAATAAATTAATCCAGGTTATAGAAGCAACTGTATTAAAAGTGAACATTTCCAACAACTGAGGGGAATTTTTGTTCCCTGCATTCCAAACTAGTTGGATTGAGTTTTTAATTGATCTAATCGTTTATTTCAGCCTCATGGGCAAAATCGGGTATGGAAAAGTGATAAGTGAGATTATTCTTCTGGAATAAAAAACTCTGGGAATTCTGCTTTAAATTGGCAGACATTTGTCATCACAATAAATAACAAGTAAATTTTTTTTTGCATAAACTTATACACCAAGAAAAAGCTAAGAAAGGAAAGTGCTGGAAAAATGTGTTGTCGTCGTATCACTACAGTGAATAACTACATTGTTTTCGTATTTTTACTTTTTTTCTAGAGTGGAAAAAGGTAGTCGGATTAGCATTACAAATCTTGGACTCCAGAGAGGAGGTTGAAACTTGGGAAGGTGGTGTTTTCAATGTTTGTAGGTTGCTCCTCTCTGGCTCTTTGACTGTGTGTGCACTCTTTTTCTAAGAATGCTTGTGTTTGGAAAGTGCTTCATGGTGGTGAAAAGTTTGAGCAGAAAAGATTAATCAAAGTTTGAGTCTTTCATGTTCACTGCGTAACATATTCAGCTCTTGGATGTGAACTCTTAGCCAAGAAACTATTCAAATATTATTCAGGGGCTGAATGTGAGCTTTAACTGCAAACAAGAGGTCAACTTTACTTAGTCTTAACTCATTCCTCTTAAGTTCAGAAATGCTGTGCCTTAAGGATTTTAAAAAATATTTTCTGCATAGCTCCTAGTATCATATAAGAGGTCACTGAGAGTTCCTTTTATTTGTTTTATTCTTAAATGCTTACGGAAGCACATTCATTTGACCTGAAGCATGAAAGAAACACGAAATGGTGGACTATGACTGCACCACATCCAGCGTGCTCTCAGAGGGGAGGAATGCTCTAGACTACCTAGTCTTTGTCATTTAGTACAATGTGACTAAATAACACACAACAACTTCTGTAAAAAACCTGTATTCAAATCAGGAAAGTGTTCTTATCTACACTACCATTCCTTCCTCTAGTACTTTCTGATTTACTCAGCTTTCCAGTGCTCTCAGATTTTTCTCACTTCTCCTGGAATCTGTAACATACTGTAAGTTTTGGATTATGTTATTCCCAAGGAAGAAGGCATAATTGTGGGAAGAACTATTATCCAGACTTGATACACCATTCCCAAGCTTCCAAGGTGGAATCTTGGAAGAATGCACCTCTGCCCCAACTAAGGAAGGCAAGTGCAGTGCTTCTAGTGTATCCTATGATGTTCTTCTTCCTGCCCTGCCATGCATCCACTTCTTGAATTTCTGGAGCACACCCTGCTCTGCTACAGAAAAAAAAAAGTTTCGTGAGATGAAAGCATATTGCATTGGCAAGCCCAGTGATTGCCCACATACACTGAGAAACTTCCAACTTGCCATATGCTAAACTAGATCTTTTTCATAATTCAGGAATCATGTCCTCTTTACATCTCTTTTCCTTATCAATTTGAAAAAGAAGCAACTGAAGGAAGACTTGTTTTAAAGAGTCACTTAGTCAGGTCATGATGCTTAATGGCAACCAGATGCTTAAAGGATAATAGGAGCCTGGATACTCTGTCTGTAGGATCCAGTGCTTTAAAAAGTTATAATTGTTTTTAGAAGATTCCCACTCATAGTGGACTTAGGACTCGACCTAGGGACCTATAATCACAATAATACTTTCCACATGCACTATATTACATTGGAGTATACATTTTAGTTAATATGTGCTAAGCAGTTGAAGAAAGAAAGGTTGTATATGATTCATAGAAAAAAAATTAGGCACCAGTGTCTAAGACAATGCCTGGTCCTTGGTGGGCAACCAATTAAGTGTTTGTTGAATGAGTGAATACAAGATACTTCCTGAAAACAGAAAGACACAGAAAGAACCCTGCCCTTCAGAAGCTAATAGTGGGACGTTTCTTGTTACTGTGACTCTAAGAAGGGTTATAGCATCACTTAAACATCTCTGGGTTCCAAGAGGCTTCTAATAAACAATGCTATTTAGCCAAGGGGGTGTTAATTAATTATAATAAATATAGCCTTTTTGAGTGAGTCTTAATAGTGGAGTTTTAAATTTAACTTTGAATGTAGTCGTTTAAGTGGTATTAAACAGAGGGAAAAAAAACCTGTCTGTGATTGACGTTTGTGGTATTTTTAAAAAAGGTTTTTTAAAGGTAATAAAACATTTCCCCTTGCTATTATCATTTGTCTCTAAATATTGATTTAATATGGCTTGAACATAAGCAATGCCTCCCCAGGACTATAATTCAAGTTTGAATCACTAGAAGCAAACCGTGTACAAGATGCAGCTTGACTATATAATCAGTCCTGACCCCTTGATTCCCTTTTTTTTCACATGGGTTTATGTTGCCTGTCAAAATTAGACCACAAGTTTATATTTTCACAAACTGCCTACCATCATCAAAATTAAACTGTGCAGAAACATATTATATATTGTGGGCCCACTATGCATCAGATTCTGTGGCCTTGACTTACATTATTTTATTTAATTCTCATAACAGCCCTGTAAGTTAAAACCCATATCCCTATTATACAGCTGAGTTAACTGAAGCCACAGAGTTATAAAATATACCCTTTGGTTACCTTCCAAGTAGTTGCCAAGCCCAGATTAAGTCTGTCAATCAATTGCCAAGACACCTCTTCCCCCAGCACTAGTGCAGCCTTGCCAGGCAGTGGCAATAGTTTCTTGTTTTCTTCTTCAATGTCAGTTTCCCCATCCATATTAAAAAAATAGCTAAAAAGCAAAACAACAACAAAAAACAAAACAATAACTAATTGGTTAGTATCTGTAATTTTACCTTAACAATGAACATTGCTTTATGTAACTTTTACAGAAAGCTACATTATTTGATTATAACTCTGTAATGAAAACACACTTATTTAGTACTACAACCTTGAAACATGAAGTAATTATTATATTCAGTTCAGGTGGTTGAGAAGTTAGACATATTCTTAGAGCAAAGGGCATGACTGAACATTAGGGATGTAAGAAAGCAATGGTCTTGACCATATTTTTTTTCATATTCTTTTCTATGCCATAACATAATGGCTTATACTTACGTAGTATAAAAGATATCTGAAGACTTAAAAATGCTCTGCAAACATTTAATTCTATTAACCTTAAAGTTAATTTGACTAATTTATCTGGTATCGTGCTTTTATTCTGTAATTGAAATGAAATTTCATAACATAAATGACATATATTTCTATGCATATGGCTTAGAAAAAATTATACTGGAATGTTTAATTTACCTAATGTCTTTTTGACTAGATTTATCACTCATACACTCTCTCAGGAAGAAGGAAAAAAGGAATGAAGGGAAGGAGGGAGGGAGGAAGGAAGGGAGGAGGAAACAATGGGAAAAAAAGAAAGGAAAAAACAGAGAAGAGGGACAACTAATTTGAAGATGATAGAAGCTTTTGAAAACATTTTGTATAAATGATGATACAGACACTTCTATAACTTTAGCTGAATGTATTCACCTACTTTTGTTTGTGCAGACAGCAATTTTTGCCATTTAAAAACACTTAGGGAAAAAAATTCAAGTAAAAATATTTTGTAAAGATGAAATGATTTTTAAAATGAAAGGTACTTGGCATTCTGTAGCCATACTGCAGTGTTTTCATTTAGATACCATGTACCTTAACTGGCATTTTAGTTGAAACATGAATTTTCTCCTGTTGGCTGAATCATAGATTAGGCTCTAGTGGGATCCCTATTTAAATTCCAGTATGTGCTGAATAGAACTGTATAGAGTTTAGCTAGTTTGAAAAATCGGGAGTGAGGCCCATTTGACATTTTATGCATAACTTTTCTTTATTTCATTCTTCCTCCCCAAATGTATGCCTCTCCCAATGCATTTCCCTTAGTGTGGAGCGTAATTCCCGTTCACTTGCTTTGCTTCTTAAGAGCTGCCTTCCCTTCCAGTCTTGGGCAGCTCCACCCCTTCTCACAGACCAAAGTAAATCTGCACAATAATGAGCCATATAAGGGAGGAATGACATCATCAGTTAGTGGTCCCAAGCTGTTTTGCACAACATTCACCTTTCATTGTTCTGATGACAGGGCTGGAATGTGACGGTTAATTCCCTGTGGAGTAGGGGGCTGAGCAAGGCCTGCTGCTGTTGAACAAACTTCAGTACCCCCTTATAAAAAAACAAAAACAAAAACAAAGCTACTATGCTTCCTAGTATTAAGGTAAGGAAGTCAAGATCTGTTTTGGTTTAAGCAATGTTAGTTACTCTTGTCCATGCGCATTTCATTTGTTAATAGGCTTACTTGTCAGTAAACTCATTTCTAAGTGTTACTGCAAAGAGCATCCTGGAAGCTGGGTTTGGACATTTGTAGAGCCCTGACTAATCTGACAAGGGCTGTAAGAACTCGACAACCTTTCAGTTTGCAGCTACAGGTTTTACTGAGTGTGGATGGTGACAAGCCTTGAAAATTACCAGCTTATTGTGACTTTCCTTGATGCCTCAGAATCCTTGACTGAAACTGGCCAAGATGCACCTTGTTATGGTATGAAGAGTGCTCCTGGTTTTCTATGGTGGGGGAAGTAATTTCATCCTACAGAAACCTTGGGGAGTTTGTACCAGAACTGAAAAATCTGTTGTCTTACTACCAGCAGTCCTACTAATGTGTTCTGAAGGCTTTTAACAGGCAGCCTTTCTATATATTGTAAATGTATCTTCTAATGTATGATTTCTTGATGAGCAAGCAACTAATTTCAAGTAAAATATTCTTCTCAAAGGTTTGTTGTTATTGTTGTTGTCATGTGGATTTTCTGCAGCTCTCTCTTTGCATGTGTGGAAAAGGCTTGTAAAAGTTGGCAATGAATTAGAATGCATAGCGATCCAAAGAAAGCCGTGTTTGTTCTGAAACACTCAGTGTGGCAGTGATAACAAGAATAATAAAGTAAATAGGAGGTTTGATTTCAAAGTGGGAATGAAAGTAAAGTTTGGATTATGTTAAACAATTGTGTAAAAAGTTGAACTTTAGTAATTTTTCAAAATGCCAAAAAACATTGTCTAAATTCAGCAGAGTGTATAAAAAAAAAAAGCTTGATTTAGTGCTCAGTAGGGCTGAAAGATCTGTGAGTCTTTCACAAAAGAACTTCATTTGGCCAAAACCAAATTTTTATAATGTGATTTTAGATTCACATGACCCGTTTTATAGAAATTTGAAATGGGGGCAGATGGTATGGTTTTCATTTGTGTAGATTTAATTTGTGTAACATTGGTTGTTAATACTGTTTTGTCTCTGTGTTTAAAGTGATGAATATCTTGAGTTCAACTATGATGAAAATCTTGGGTTCACTACATTGATCTTCCTGGATTCTTAATTCCATGTGACTGGATGAACTTCTGTTTACTTGTAAAATTAAGTATCCTTTCCACAACAGAAGGATGCTCACATTTGTTTTTTTTCTAGATTAACAATAGTCAAGATCAATACAAAATTAAGTCTGAGGTTTTGGAGTTTTGTTTATTGTTTCAACATTTTATTTTTTGAATTAGTTTTAAAGTTGTTCCAAAACTGGGTGAGATAATTATTAAATAAATGTTAACATAATAATTCAAAATATTTAGCAAAATTTTACATAAGCTTATATTTAAAACTTTTTAAAAGACCTTTAAATGTCATGGCAATAAATCCAACTGCCATTTTAAAAAGGGAGAGGTTTACTTTTCTGAGTAAGTAAATGAAAACACATCAATAAGTGATGTATATACTTAAATTAATTTGCTACCTAAGTTATGTCTAAGTTATTTTAAACAAATTTTATTTGTGAAAATGGATTTACCCAAGAGACAAATTAGATTAGTAGTATCTTAATTAAGAGCTTTACAATAAAATACTTTTATGTTGTGAGCTCCCATACTGTATAAGCTTAAAACCATGACTTTTGCCCAGCACTGTATAAATGTGTGTGTGGAGTAAAATGAGGTGTATGGTACCTTTATGGATTGTCTCCAACCTCTTTGACTAGTCTCAGAAAACCTCATTCATGCTGCCAGCTCCTCCTGTTATGTTCTGTGTGACCACAAGTTCATCCCACGGGGGAAAGGCTCCTCACACTGTGGGAGGTGTATGTGGGAGGAGACCCTCACACATGGGAGACCCTCATACTGTGAATTCAGGGACTGAAAAACCTACCTGCTTCTAATATCCTCCCTGGCCTCTGGCTTCCCCCAGGGAATCCCTCCATTTAACTTATTTTCTGAGGGAGAGAATTTCCTGTGGCAATATGCTTTTCCTAAATATAGCATCCCACAATTATGTGTGATAAACCTGGGCAACACATTCCTTAAGAATGGGATATGGAAGGCCTCTTTGAGTTGGGGAGAGAAGGTGAAGGGGCCACCTGGAAGGGAGAGCCCAAGGTCACACATTTAAGTCACGAACTTGTACGGTTCATGGCTTTTCCTGTTCCTAGTGAAAATTATTAGGTAAATTCATTCACCTGGCTGATTATACACATTCTCAAAAAGAAAGAATAGTACCTGCTTTTTCTTGTTTTAAAATATTTCATCTGACCAATCTGAGCGGGTGTTTGAAAAGCACTTTGAACAACATAGAAAATAGGAAAACACAATAAAAGGCATATTGTTGTCCTCTTTGGGGAGAGGACATAAGAACAGAAACCTTAAGGTTGAGAAAGAAGAGCCCATGAGACTACTGTGGACTGCTGTCTTGGTTCGTTCAGGCTGCTATAACAAAGTACCATAGGCTGGGTGGCTGATAACAAAATTTTTTTTTCTCACAGTTCTGGAGGCTGAGAGTTCGAGATCAGGGTGCCAGCACAGTCAAGTTCTGGTGAGGGTCCTCTTCCTGGTTGCAGACTTCTGTCTTTTCCTTATATCCTCATGTGTGAGAGCTGTCTGGGATCCCTTTTCTAAAGGTAGTAATCCCATTCATGAGGGCTCCACCCTTCTAACCTAATCACCAATCAAAGGCCACAACTCCTAATACCAGCACATTGGGTGTTAGGGTTTTAATATACAAATTTTGGAATGTGAGAGGATATAAACCTTCAACTCACTGCAGTCATACAGGTTGTAGCTTACAAGGGTGCCTGACCAGTGAAGGAATGGGAGCTGAAATAGAGTCGCAGCATGGCACTGATTCCATAGAGAGGAAGGAGATCTTTCCAGTTCTGACAAATGTGCCACATGGGTTATACCCCTGACAACAGGAGAAGGGTATTGGGAAGGCCAACAACTGCAAAAGCCCTGAACAACTACTTCCTCCATCCATGTCCCCATCCTTGGGTGTCCCCGAGTAGCCTATATTTAAAGGATAAATGGCATTTAACATAGCCTTGCAATATATATATTTTTATTCCTATCCCCTAATACACTGACAATGGGGAGGAGACATTCTGCCCATCTTTGCTGAATTATTGAGTTAATTAATGAATCATGGTTATATTCTATATTAGTCAGGGAGCTTCATACTAGAGTGTGGGATCAGAGAGTTCCCTCTCAGTGAATCTCAAATATGGGCCTCCTGGATGGTCAGCAAATTATCAGAAAATAGCAGCCATTTCTGTGGCTCATAAGAGCAAACAACTAACAATTCCCTAGACTTTAATTTTTATTATGACTAAGTGGTATTTACTAGTTACGTATTGAGCAATTTATTTTACAACATATATAGCATTTATAAATTTAAATTAGCATGTTCCAGATTTTCTTGAAGACTAAATCAGTATTTTACAATACAGTCTAGCTGCCACCCAGTTTGCAAATACCTACAAGTTTCTGCTTACCTGGTAGTAAGAAATGTAATCATCTCCAAGACGTATAATTTGTTATTAGTCATGAACTTTTCATGGTTTTCAGTTCTTGCCATCTATGGGTTTTAAAGGTAAATTACTATGGATTAAACTTCACAATCAGTTTAATTTGTTGTGGGTTGTTGGGCTAACCCACAGAGAGTCCATAATGCAGATCCTTAGTTTATAATTTTCGACAACTAGTTCCAAGGCCTATAATCAATATTCCTATTCTAGAGCAGAATTATATATAACCCCCTCAAAATCTGATGAAAAATAAAACTTCATTTGTGATAATTTGCCTGAGCTTTGTATGTTTGCCATTTAAATTACTTGAATTATACTAGCAAAGTAAATGTAATTAAATTACTGGATTTTTTAAAAATTTATAGGATATATAATAGTTTTATAGCTTAAAATCATAAATATAACTTCAGGATCTTCTCTTATGAAGAAAAAGCAGTTCACAAAAGCTGCTAGCAACAGGTCTACAGATTTTTTCTCTTCTCTTTCAATTTTTTTATCACCAAGTTCTTTTTTAGAGTGGGACTATGTGAAATAGGCCTTCCTGCACTGGGCTAGGGTCAAAAATTCGAGATCACAGCCTCCAAAACGTTGCTGGTCTTTTAAGACAGGAGGAGAAAAAAAGTGTATCAGGGCTTTTGTAAGCTCATGTTCACTACTAAGAAATACAAAACAAAAACAAAGCTCAAAAGTTTTTGTCCTGTTGGGAAGGATTCACCATTTCTCTCTTTATAAAAAATGATTCTCTGGCACTCAGAAATCAGAGCTGGAACTAGGGTGAGGCAAGTGAGGCTCTCACCTTGGGTGCAAAATTTAAGGTGATGCCAAAAAACTCGTAATCAAGATATACTATATTTTAATGAACTATTTAAAAAGTATCAAAATTAATGCAAAAAATCCACGATGAAGAAAATATCAAAATTTCAAGTGAAGACAGGCTCTGACTCTGCAGTTGTACAACCCAACCCTCATCCACTTCTCTCTCATCCCAGCCCTGCACAGTATAGTAGGGCCATTAGATTAATTCGGGATAACTATAATAATAATCACCATATTGAGGAACTGAGGTAATTTATTCAGAAGTAACATTCTATAATTGGATCATTGGTAACACAAAGGATATGCTTGAGGTCACGGATACCTCATGTACCCTGATGTGATTACTACACATTGTATGACTGTATCAAAATATCCCATATACCCCATAAGTGTATATACCTACTATGTACCCACAAAAATTAAAGATTAGAAATTTAAAAAGTTAAAAAGTAATGCCCTTTCTGAGTTATTTGGCAAAACCATGCCCTATTATGTTAACAAGATGCTTAGCTCTATACTGTACTCTAGTTGGGAAAAAACACATTGTGACTAAAGACTTCAAACTACATGCAAGCTTGACTCTTTTGAGGTTCATTCATCTTTAATTACTATCATGCCCTTATGAGTTTTAACCTTCCCTCTGTCTTGGAAGACAGAGAGGCATACACAAGGGGAGAGTTGAAGAAAAGCAAGAATAGTGTTCTGAGAAGGAAATTAACATGGTCTGGCTAAGAAACAAGCTTAGGATTACTTTTTGGTGACATTTGTGTTGCAAAACGGGGTCTGATGGATTAAGATGGGGACAAGTGACAAAATCTTAAGGAGTCAAAGAGACAATTGATGCTCTGGAGCTAATGCTGATAAATTTGGAAATGAGGTTGAAAAGTGGGAGTGTCAAGAATGTTGGGCAAAAGGAGCCCTAAAATCTTACACCACTTTATTCCAAGGAAGAGAGGTAAGAATGAATATAGGCAGATGTCCCCTTAAATATTTAGGAGCACAGATTGACAAGTGTTCCAAGGATGGTGGTTATCACAAGAATGGATAATCAGGATAAGCTTTAAAAAAATTCTCACTTCCTATTTCCTTCTCCCAAACAGTTTGTCCTTAGACCATAAGAAGAAAGATAAATTCACAAGTATCCGTGGAATAGGACATAGTGAGAATACTTTCTCTGGCATAAGTTTGACTAACTATCAAATGGATTCCAATAAGGAAGAAAAGTAAAAGTCTAACAAACTAAATTATATAAACATGGAAGGGAATAAGAGAATCACCCACAGTCACAGACAGATGTGAAAGTTCCATGGCACTGTGAGGAAAGTAAAAATACAACCAAAGGCCAAGGGAGCTGAGACTGGAGGTGAGAGCGGGGAGCTAAATATTACAAAGGAGATTTTTTTTAAAAACATTATTAGCTGGGCATGGTGGCTCACCCCTGTAATCCCAGTACTTTGGGAGGCTGAGGTGGGTGGCTCACTTGAGGCCAGGAGTTTGAGACCAGCCTGGCAAACACGTGAAATCCCATCTCTACTAAAAATACAAAAATTAGCCAGGCGTGGTGGCGCATGCCTGTAATCCCAGCTACTCAGGAGGCTGAGGCAGGACAATTGCTTAAACCCGGGAGGCCGAAGTTGCAGTGAGATCATGTCACTGCACTCCAACCTGGGTGACAGAGTGAGACTCCATCTCAAAAGAAAGAAAGAAACAAACAAAAACATTATTACAGAAAATTTCAAACATTTACAAAAGTAAAGATAATAGTATAATGAACACCCATGTACCCATCAATAATCTTCAACAATTAATTGACTTATGACCAGTCTGGTTTCATCTATTTTTCACTCCCATGAATTATTTTGATATAAATTTCAGATACATAATTTCATTCACAAATATTTCAATATGTACTTCTAAAAAATAAGGACTCTTAAAAATAAAGGACTCTTGCCATAATCCATTATCTAACCTAAAACTTAATAATTATTTCTCAACAATATAATTTTTCCAATTATCTCATTTAAAAAAGTAGTTTGAATAAGAATCCAAAAGGTTACAATTGGTTGATGGGTCTTCTAAATTTTAAAAAAATCCATAGCTTCCTCTTTCTGCTCCCATTTTATCTTGCAATTTATTGATTGAAGAAACTAGTTTGTTTATCCTATGTAGTTGCCCACATTTTGGATTTTTCTGATTGCATCGTCATGAGGTCATTTAGCAGTTTCTTGCTCCTATCTTTCTTTTAAACTAGTAATTAGTAGTTATAGGAGCTTGATTTGATTCAGGTTCAGGGTTTTTTTGTTAAAAGAATCTTTCATGGGTGGAGGTTTGTATATAATGTCTGGCTGTCTCTTTTTGAGAAACACTGATGAGCATTACCTACATCCATTATTTCAAAATGGTGGTATTCTATAGTTAACCTCTTTATTTATCAATAGTAGCATGTTTTCATTTATTAATTTATAAAGAATAAGGAAAAACAAAGTTTTAAATTAAGAAGAAACATGTTAATATATATCTCTTAATGTTTATATAGGAAAAACAAACTAGTTTCTTATATATATATATGAGGGAGATCTGGAGAGTGTTTCGAAAGGCTCTGTGAATTGACCTGTCTTTTTATTTTATATTTATATATATGCATATATACTTATATATGTTCATATACATATATTCACACACAAAAAAAGCTTAAAATACTGATCCTGCCCTACCTGTTTCCTTTGTTCACTTTCCTGTTTCTCCTTCCTTTTACAAGCAGAGTGACATGATCTGATTTACCCTCTTTTAGGATCATTCCAGCTTCTGGGAAAAGAACAGACTGTGGGTGGACAAGAGTGGAAGTTGGGAGTCAGATTAGGTTGCTCTTGCAATAATCCAGATAAGAGATGATGGTGGCTTGGGCCAGGGGGATAGCAGTGGAGGAAGTGAGACATAACTGGATTCAGGATATATTTTGAAAGCAGAATTGGCAAGATTTGCTGATGAATTGAATGCAAGGATGTTACTCAAGATGGCTCTAAATTTCAGTCCTAAGCATCTGGAAGAAGCGGGTGTAGGTGACTGACTTGAGGAACATATGGTTGGAACAGATTTATGGGGAAGATTGGGAGCTCAGAAGAGATAAAGAATGAACAGCTCAGTGGGCTCATAGCTAATTGAATGACAATGTCCACGCTACTGAATGGATTCATGTCAGCAGGAGGGAGATCTGGAGAGTGCTTTGAAAGGCTCTGTGCATTGACCTGTCTATTTAATTAATAATTGGGGTCATCTTGCCATTGACACAATGCTAGGTATAAGCTGTTATTCTGGGTGACAAAATAGAATCCAAGGGGCATCTTGACAATTCTAAGATAAACTGAATCAAGCAAGATGAAGTTAACCTAAACATAGTCTGGCAAACCTGAGCTGTCCAGGCAATATCCATTTGAGCAATAGCATTGTTATGAAAGCACAGTGTTTGTGCAAACAGATCTGATTCAAAATCCCAACCTGCCTCTTCTTAGTCATGTTCTCTTAAGTTAAATAATAATTTACCTTATTTATGAAATGGTACAGTACTGCCTTGCTCAAAGGGAATGAAAATTAAATGAAATAATAAAGCTCTCACACTACCTAGGAGACCTTTCCTTTTATTTCATATGTTGTCAAAATTAGGTATTAGCAAATATTGGAGTTGGGGTGGGCTTTATTTAAACTTTATTTTATTTTAATAGTTTTTGGGGAACAGATGGTTTTTTATTCAGGGATAAGTTCTTTAGGGATAGCTCTTTAGTGGTGATTTCTGAGATTTTGGTGCACCCATCATCCGAGCAGTGTACGCTGAACCCAATGTATAGTCTTTTATCTTTTACCCCTCTACCCCACTTCCCCGAGTCCCCAAAGTCCATTGTATCATTCTTATGCCTTTGCGTCCTCATAGCTTAGATCTCACTTACAAGTGAGAACATATGATATTTGGTTTTCTATTCCTGAATTACTTCACTAAGAATAATGGTCTCCAACTCCATCCAGGTTGCTGTGAATGCCATTATTTTGTTCCTTTTTATGGCTGAGTAGTATTTCATGATTTGTTTGTGTGTGTGTATATGTGTGTATCTATCTATCTATCTATCTATCTATCTATCTATCTATCTATCTATCTATATCTCACCTTTTCTTTATCCACTCGTTGGTTGATGGGCATTCAGGCTGGTTTCATATTTTTGCAGTTGCAAGTTACACTGCTAAAATATGCATGTGCAAGTGTCTTTTTCATATAGTGACTTCTTTTCCCCTGGGTAGATACCCAATAATGGAATTGCTGGATCAAATGATGGTTCCACTTTTAGTTCTTTAAGGAAGCTTCATAATGTTTTCCATAGTAGTTATACTAGTTTACATTCTCACCAGCAGTGTAAAAAAGTGTTTACACATGATGTGATCCCTTTTCACCACATCCATGCCAACATCTATTATTTTTTTATTTTTTAATTATGGTAATTCTTGCAGGAGCAAGATGGTATCTCATTGTGGTTTTGATTTTGCATTTTCCTGATAAGTAGTGGTGTTGAGCATTTTTTCTAAATGTTTGTTGGCTGTTTGTATATCTTCTTTTGAGAACTGTCTATTCATGTCCTTTGCCCACTTTTTGATAGGATTATTTTTTTTTTCTTGCTGATTTAAATTCCTTATAAATTCTGGATGTTAGTCCTTTGTCAGATGCATAGTTTGCAAATATTTTCTCCCACTCTGTGGGCTGTCTGTTTACTCTGCTGTTTTGTTTTGTTTTGTTTTTTGAGACAGAGTCTCACTCTGTCGCCCAGGCTGGAGTGCAGTGGCACTGTCTCGGCTTACTGCAGGCTCTGCCTCCCAGATTCAAGCAATTCTCCTGCCTCAGACTCCCAAGTAGCTGGGGCTACAGGTGTGCGCCACCACACCCAGATAATTTTTATATTTTTAGTAGAGATAGGGCTTCACCATATTGCCCAGGCTGGTCTCGAACTCCTGACCTCAGTTGATCCACCTGCCTTGGGCTCGGCCTCCCAAATTACTGGGATTATAGGCATGCACCACCGTGCCCAGTCTGATTATTTCTTTTGCTGTACAGAAGCTTTTTAGTTTAGTTAGGTTCCATCTATTTATTTTTGTTTTTGTTGCATTTGCTTTTGGGTTCTTGATTATAAACTCTTTGCCTAAGCCAATGTCTAGAAGAGTTTTTGCAATGTTATCTTCTAGAGATTTTATGGTTTCAGGTCTTACATTGAAGTCTTTGATCCATCTTGAGTTGATTTTTGTATAAGGTGAGATGATGATCCAGTTTCATTCTTCTACATGCAGCTTGCCAATTATCCCAGCACCGTCTGTTGAATAGGGTATCCTTTCCCCACTTTATGTTTTTGTTTGCCTTGTCGAAGATCAGTTGGCTGTAAGTACTTGGCTTTATTTCTGGGTTCTCTATTCTGTTCCATTGGTCTACATGCTTATTTTTATACCAGTACCATGCTGTTTTGGTGAATATGGCCTTCTAGCATAGTTTGAAATCAGGTAATTGATGCCTCCAGATTTGTTTTTTTCACTTAGTGTTGCTTTGGCTATGTGGGCTCTTTTTGGGTTCCATACAAATTTTAGGATTGCTTTTTCTAGTTCTGTGAAGAATGATGATGGTATTTTGATGCATTGAATCTGTAGAGTGCCTTTGGCAGTATGGTTATTTTCACAATATTGATTCTACCCATCCCTGAGCATGGGGTGTGCTTCCATTTGTTTGTATCGTCTGTGATTTCTTTCAGCAGTGTTTTGTAGTTTTCCTTGTAGAGATCTTTTACCTCCTTGGTTAGGTATATTTCTTTCCTTTTTTTTTTTTTTTTTTTTTGGTTAGGTGTATTTCTAAGTGCTTTATTTTATTTTTATTTTTTTGCAGCTGTTGTAAAAGGGATTGAGTTCTTGATTTGATTCTCAGTTTGGTCATTGTTGGTGTATAGCAGTGCTACTGATTTGTGTATAGTGATTTTGTATCCTGAGACTTTACTGAATTCATTAATCAGATCTAGAAGCTTTCTGGATGAGTCTTTAGGATTTTCTAGGTATAGGATCATATCATTGGCAAACATTGACAGTTTGACTTCCTGTATTAGTCCATTTTCACACTGCTACAAAGACATTACCTAAGACTGAGTGATTTATAAATAAAAGAGGTTTACTTTACTCACAGTTCTGCAGGCCTGGGGAGGCCCCAGGAAACTTAGAGTCATGGTGAAAGGCAAAGGAGAAGTTAAGTACCTTCTTCACAAGGCAGCAGGAAAGAGAGTGCAGAGGAAACTGCCACTTTTAAAACCATCAGGCCTCATGAAAACTCCCTCACTATTATGAGAACAGCGTGGGGGGAACCACACCTATTCAATCACCTACCAACAGGTCCCTCTCTTGACATATGGGGATTATAATTTGAGATGAGATTTGGGTGGGAACACAGAGCCAAACCATGTCACTTCCTTTCTACCAGTTTGCATGCCCCTTATTTCTTTGTCTTGACTGATTGCTCTGGCAGGGTGCGATTTTAAGAGCCTCTTGAAATAATATTAGGACTAGAGATTGTCTAGGACCTGAAACATTACCTCCCCAGAAAAAGTTTTCTTGTCAGCTCCTCTAACACCACCTGAAATGTCAGCTCCCTTCTCTTTACCTTCCGCACCTGTGCTTCCACCTCTTTCTGCCTTAAGATTAATAACCAATTTTATGTTTTCTGTCATATTTTAAGTCACTTGCTAGTAATATTTGTTTACAATCTTTCTTCCTTTATCTGACATCTTGGAACACTTTCCAGGGTTTTAAATTTTTTTTTCTGGTTTTTAATTGAGATATAATTTACATACAGTAAAATTCACCAATTTTAATTACATAATTTGATGAATCTTGACAAATGTATGCACCATCAACAATCATAGAACATTTGGGAATATAAAGTTGAGCTATTAAATTCTAAATTCACATTTGGAGCTCAGAATGGAACTACTATGCCACTCATTTACCTGGGTTTTTATTCCAATTGCCATTATTTAATTAAATGTAAAAAAAAATCACATTAATAAAGAGCTTTCTAAATGGCAAAAAATAAAAATAAAAAAGGAAAAACTTCTGGGCCCACACTTTTAAAGTCTTCTAGTTGGAAATAATTAAATTTCTGAACATGCCGATAAGTGATCAATTTGCAAGTTAAAAAGTATAATTTTGGCTGGCCATAGTGGCTCATGCTTGTAATCCCAGCACTTTGGGAGGCCGAGGTGGGTGGATCATCTGAGGTCAGGAGTTTTAGACCAGCCTGGCCGAGATGGTAAAACCCCGTCTCTACTGAAAATACAAAAATTAGCCAGGCATGGTAGCACATGCCTGTAGTCCCAGCTACTCAGGAGGCTGAGGTGGGAGAATCACTTTAACCCGGGAGGCTGAGGTTACAGTGAGCCAAGATGGCACCACTGCACTTCAGCCTGAGTGACAGAGTGAGACTGTCTCAAAAAAAAGTATAATTTTATTCAGTATGAAATAAGAAATTAAGAATACATTTAAGAATAGTTATTAAGACAGGCAATAACAATTTAGAATCTCTATTAATTCATTTACTTGTCTTTCTTTGTTCTCTAAAGAGGACTAAATGCTTGCAGAAAATTTAAAATTTGCCAAGAAAAAGTTTGATTTTAGGATACTTAGGGCTCTACCTGTGACTGCTGATGGGAATCAGGGTACTAATTTATTTTTTTAGTCTTAGTCTTCTGGTTTGTTTCCTTTTCATGCATATTAATATGTTTAGAATCAAGGCATAGTTGAAGAATGGGAAGGTGAGCAGAAAAGAGAATGGAGAGGAGGTGGTAAGACTAGTTGGCACAAGCAACACAAATCTCTTATTCTGCTTCTTAAATAGCATAATTACATGGAAATGGTGCGCAGTAATGTAGAGCAAATTAATTGTTTGAAGCGCAAAATGAAATTGTAACTATTAGCAAATTGTTGAAAAAAAAGAGATGTAATATGCCATAGGCATTATGTTTTGTGAATAGATACATGCTATATTTCTGAATGCTGAATGCTTGTTTAATGTAAAATGAAGATTTCTAAATATGAGGGAAGAGAAAAAAACATCTGCAAGTGGAATGCTGAATTGACTGGGGAGGTGGATAAAGTGAGACACAAGCCTGTTCCTGCCTTCCCAAAACCCTCTTCCTTGGGTGCTCCTGTGTTGCTCCATGGCTCCCTCTTTATCTGTATCTGTTTCTCCTCTTCTCTCTATGCACAGGCCTTCCATAGGTCCTTCTTATTCTTTTTATCTTTCATTTTTGGACATTTCCCAAAGTTTTTTCTCCATCCTATCCTTTTTCTCCCTTTAGATATGTTCTACTTTGGAGATCACATTCATTTCTATGTCTAAGGAAATATCACCTCCATTATGGAAATAAAAATCTAACAATTACCAGGCTTTTTAGCACTGTGAAAATTTCTATGTAGGGTGGGTTGGCTGACAGACAAAATGGCCCCATGTTTCCCTCTGATTTTCTTTCCTCCTAGGAGTTCCGTAACCTTAATTATCACTGTTCTTCCCAATAGACCCAAGGGTGTACTGCTCTAACATTAGATTTTTGATCCAACTGTGGATGAAAATCCCTTTCCTTTAAAAAAAAAAAAACTACAACAGGCTGGGCACAACGACTCACAGTTGTAATCCCAACACTTTGGGAGGCCAAGATGGGAAGATTGCTTGAGGTCAGGAGTTTGAGACCAGCCTGAACAACATAGTAAGATCCCATCTTGAAGAAGAAGGAGAGGGAGAATGAGGAAGTAGAAGAGGAAGAGGAGGAGAAGGAGGAGGAGGAAGAAGAAGAACTAAGACAAACCAGTGACACAAAAACCTATGAGAGAAAAAAAGCCTTAATTCAGCCTGTTCTAATAGTCCCATAGCTGTTTTATAGGTTATATAGAGGTTGTTCAGCCTCCAGTGCTACAGGTAGACAGATAGTAAGGGATATCTTGCTCAGCCCATATAGAGAAGGCTCCCTCCCTCATTTGAGGTTTCTCAGTTGAGAGACATATTTCTTTTCTAATAGGCTGACAATTAAAATGGACACATTCTTCAAGGGAGGCCATTGCTCATTAGACAGAGACACTCAACTAATAGCCACTATTAATATAAAATTGTTGGCCTAATAACAACTGCAATATCTGTTTAACAAAAATGTATACTCACTCAGCATCGTGGAGAACTTTAGTTAATACATCTCTATTTAGGTAATTTCCAGATCTATACTTGTTTTCTTTTTTCTTTTTTTTGAGATAGGGTCTTGTTCTTTTGCCGGGGATGGAGTGCAGTGATGTGATCTCGGCTCACTGCAACCTCTGCCTCCCGGGCTCAGGTGATCCTCCCACCTCAGCCTCCTGAGTAGCTGGGATTACAGGCACATGCCACCACACACAGCTAATTTTTGTTTTTTTGCTTTGTTTTGTTTTGTTTTTTTGTAGAGATGAGGTCTTGCCATGTTGCCCAGGCTGGTCTCTAACTCCTGGACTCAAGCGATTTGCCTGCCTTGGCCTCCCAAAGTTCTGGGATTACAGGCTTGAGCCACCGCTCCCAGCCTACAGATTTATGTTTCTAATTCAAGTTTATGTGTTCATTCTTTCTCTTGTTTATCCATTCAGTCAATATTTCTTTAGCACATCCTATGTGTCAGGCATTACGCTAGGGGGCAAACAAGACAAACATGGCAGCTACCCTCATGGAATCTGCATTAACAGAAGTAGGCAGACATTTAAAAAATTATAAGTTGGGACAGCCATTGCAGTAATTGAGCTCCATAGAGACAACACCGGGGCAAATGAGAGCCGGACGGGCACTGGGCGACTCTGCCTTGCTGAAGAAAAATAACTAAACATGGGCAAAGGAGATCCTAAGAAGCTGAGAGGCAAAATGTCATGATACGCATTCTTTGTGCAAACTTGTCTGGAGGAGGAGCATAAGAAGAAGCACCCAGATGCTTCAGTCAGCTTCTCAGAGTTTTTTTTTTTTTTTTTTTTTTAAAGACAGAGTCTCGCTTTGTCGCCCAGGCTGGAGTGCAGTGGCACAATCTCAGCTCACTGCAAGCTCCGCCCCCTGGGTTCACACCATTATCCTGCCTCAGCCTCCCCAGTAGCTGGGACTACAGGCGCCTGCCGCTACGCCTGGCTAATTTTTTGTATTTTTAGTAGAGACAGAGTTTCACCGTGTTAGCCAGGATGGTCTCGATCTCCTGACCTTGTGATCCGCCAGCCTCGGCCTCCCAAAGTGCTGGGATTACAGGCGTGAGCCACCGGGCCCGGCCTCAGAGTTTTCTAAGAAGTGCTTGGAGAGGTGGAAGACCATGTCTGCTAAAGAGAGAGGAAAATTTGAAGATATGGCAAAGGCAGACAAGGCCCGTTAAGAAAGAGAAATGAAATCTATATCCCTCCTAAAGGGGAGACAAAAATGAAGTTCAAGGACTCCAATGCACCCAAGAGCTCTCCTTCGGCCTTTTTCATGTTCTGCTCTGAGTATCGCCCAAAAATCAAAGGAGAACATCCTGGCCTGCCCATTGGTGATGCTGGAAGAAACTGGGAGAGATGTGAAATAACACGCTGCAGATGACAAGCAGCCTTATGAAAAGAAGGCTGCGAAGCTAAAGGAAAAATATGAAAAGGATATTGCTGCATATCAAGCTAAAGGAAAGCCTGATGCAGCAAAAAAGGGAATCGTCAAGGCTGAAAAAAGCAAGAAAAAGAAGGAAAAGGAGGAAGATGAAGAGGATGAAGAGGAGGAAGAAGGTGAAGAAGATGATGATGATGAATAAGTTGGTTCTAGCACAGTTTTTTTTTTCATGTCTATAAAGCATTTAACCCCCTGTACACAACTCATTCTTTTTAAAGAAAAAAATTGAAATGTAAAGCTGTGTAAGATTTGTTTTTAAACTGTACAGTGTCTTCTTTTTGTAGAGTTAACACTCTACAGAGTGTGTCTTTAGATAGTCTTGTCCTGGTAGTATTTTCAGTAGCCACTAACCTTGCCTGGACAGTATGGAGGTTGTAAATTGGCATGGATTTAAAGCAGGTTCTTGTTGGTGCACAGCACAAATTAATTATATATGGGAATGGTAGTTTTTTCTTTTTCAGTTGTCTCCGATGCAGCTTATATGAAATAGTTGTTGTTCTGTTAACTGAATACCACTCTGTAATGGCAAAGAAAAAAGTTGCAGCTGTTTTGTTGACATTCTCAATGCTTCTAAGTAAATATAACTTTTTTATTAGAAAAAAACATATGTTGATTAAGTGTTATAAAAGAAAACTGGGCCAGGCATGATGGCTCACACCTGTAATCCCAGCATTTTGGGAGACTGAGGCAGGAGGATCACTTGACCCCAGCAGTTCAAGACCAGCCTCGGTGACATCAGGGCGACTCTGTCTCTACAAAAAATAAAAATCTTAGCCAGCCATGGTGTTATGTGCCTGTACTCCCAGCCATTTGGGAGGCTGAGGTCAAAGGATAGTTTGAGCACAAAACGTTGAGGCTGCGGTGAACTATAATCATGCCACAGCACTTCAACCTGGGTGACAGAACAAGATCTTGTTCTGTCCCTAAAAAAAAAAAAAAAAAAAAAGACTGTAGGATATTGATATTACAGGAGTCTATAAGAAGTTCTGACTTAATTGGGTTTGAAGAAGTGACATTGAAGTGAAACTTGGAGGATGAAAAACTAGCCAGGAACATTCAGGTGAGTGTGATGTGTGACAGAATGAAAATAAAAGGAGCAGGGAGGAAACACTAAGCAGAGGACACAGCATTTGCAAGGAATGTTAGATGATGGGAGAGATTGACTGGATATGAACTTATCAAGGAGGTCAGGTATTGAATCCCATCGTTCCCATCCCCAGCGTCTTGCCTGTAAGAAGTTTGATTGCAGGTCTATTTGTGCAGAAGGCTATTGGCAGGCCTTCCAAAATGAGCTGAGCAACTTTACCTTGATCCTGGATCTGACCCTCAGCTGTACCAACAGGGAAACTGGGTTTTGGGAGCACACAGAGAATGAGCCTGGTATTGCTGTAGAGCCACTTTAACTATGAGATGGGCATGGTTTAAGATGTGGTGAAAGAGAATAGGAGGGAGAGTAAGCTAATGGGGTTAGAAAAACATAAATAATCACAGCTAGGAGAACGTGAAAAATGTGGTTTCCTGGAAGCCAAATTCCTGCCGAGATCACACTCTAGCTCATGGAATTTCCCACTGATTGGAATGCCTTCTGCTTTTCTCTGGCTGAAACATTAGTGCCCCAAGTTTTACTATCAAAGACAGGATAATGACAACAATATTTATTGATTAAACATAGAAAGCACTGACAGTCTTTCCAGATGAAGCCAATAGCATATACTATAGTTCTTATCTTTTTGTGCTTTATTACGTTCATGTATTGAGTCTATGTATCTGTCACTTTACTTCTACTATTTCAGTTAATCTTCAGAACAATTCTATATGGTTGGTATTAGTGTTCCATTATTGGAACGCTAAGCTTGTGCGATTTACTTATATCCTGCTTCTCAAGGTCATCGCCAAGTTCTGATTTTTCACACAAAAATTTGCAACCTCCGGCATAAATGGGTTAATATCCCTCCCTCTTTCCTCTACTGGTGAAAAAATTGAGAATCAGAGAGTTTCAGTGATTGGCCAGAGATTACACAGTTAGAAAGTGACAGAGTCAGAATTCAGATTTGATTGTCTGACTCCAAAACCTATGTTGTAGTCACTCCAACCCACTGCCTCTAACAGTATAGAGGCATAGCATTCTTAAAAATATATTTTTAGAAGCTTTAACATGTTAAGCTTAGACTTGGAAGCAGTAACATTTTCAATAAATTAATCTCTAACAGTCCAGTTAAGGGCAAGGAATTTGAAAATGGTATTTTATGTTGAAAATATCCTGAAAAGTTTCCCCTAATCTATAGTTCTATGACATTATTTCAGTTGTTTCAACTTTTAATAAAAAGAGAACATGGTCAATAAAATGCTGTTTTCTACATGTAAGGACCACATTTAGTGATGCTGTTACAGTATTACTCAGGCAAATCAGTAGGACCTGAAGATCATATTTTCCTCCTATTTTAGGAATAAAGTCATAATGATTTTTGGAGGGTATGCATTAGTTTAGAGATGCTGAGACACAATCATGCTTTATAAAAGTAAATTCTATGAAAAAATCTTAATGACATGATCAGAGCCATTTCTGTAATACTTACACTGTATTTAATTATTAATAGCTTCTATCGTGCTTTACTAATGTATGTTCAAATATTTCTTGTACACCAGCTTTCAGTCAGTGACAAGTAAAAAAAACACAGAAATATTTCTTGCACAATGCGAGACTATTCTATTTACTTGGCTAACAGCTAATCTAGTCATAAATATGAAATGAATCAGAATAGTAAAGGAGCAAAACACACTGAAAGAATAAAATCTATTATACTTAAATAAGTACATGTCATTGGTTGTTTATAACTTGCTTCCCTTATAAACCTGTTAATTACTAAAATGCATTCTTACACTAACATGGCAACTATGATTATAATTTTAATTGTTTTATGGGTAAATAAAAAAAACTATTAAAATTAGTACAAGTTAACTGACCAACCCAAGAGTGGTAAATAGCTACTTCAGCATATTTATATTCCTACTTTTTACAGATATGCATAAACGCCTTAGAGAAAATGTATTTCACACAAGTGAAACAATAATTCCTGTGGCTGCCACATTTTTGTATTGATATACAGATTTCCTTGCTATCTAGTTCTTGATTAAAAAAATATTCTTTAAATAAAAAAATCCTGTGCCAGTTCTGATGTGAACTAAAATCAATTTATGTAAATCAGCTTTTGTATCAGAAAGCCAGTCCTACTTTGTCCGTTCCAGGTGACAGTTACGTAGTTTACGTCAAGAGTTTAAAATAAGAAAACCCAAAGCTGCTTCTTTTCTGAACCTTTACCATCATTTAAAGTAAATTTATCTCCTGAAATCATATGATGCAGAGGTGGAGAGCAATAATTCTGAAGGCTTCCTGGCTAAGTTTGAAATCCAGCCCTGCCACTTACTGACTCTGGGATCTGTAGCAGGCTACATAATTCCCCTGTATCTCATGTTTTTTCATGGTGATGATAGTAGCAATACATATCTCATAGGGTTACTCTGAGAATAAAGTAAATACTAACACCAAGGATACAGAAGAAATTGTGTAAATAGTCATTATTATTGCACAACCTAAGTTTTATTTAATGGCTACTGTATTAAAGTATAATACACATGCAGAAAGTTACTCAGAAGCGTTCAGCTTACTGAAATTTCATAAGGTAAGCTAAACAATCCTGTATAGCAAGCATGCAAATTACAAAAGAGAAACTAGTTACACTCAAAGCCCTCCTCATGCCCCCTTCTAGCCACTACCCTTAAGGGTAACTAATATTTTGACTTCCCATTTGTTTCATTAATGGCTATTTTTTAGACGTTGAAATTATAGCAATTGATAAGGGATTTATTGTAGTAGCATTTTGTTTTTTATTTAATATCAATGCTTAAATCTGTTTGCTGATTACTCTTTTAACATATAGGTATATTTTATTTTCTAGGTTAAAAAAGCTCCTTGAACAAGAAAAGGCTTATCAAGCCCGCAAAGAAAAGGAAAATGCTAAACGACTCAATAAACTAAGAGATGAGCTTGTTAAACTCAAGTCCTTTGCACTCATGCTGGTGGATGAAAGACAAATGCACATTGAACAACTTGGCCTGCAAAGCCAGAAAGTACAGGATCTTACTCAGAAGCTGAGGGAAGAAGAAGAAAAGCTCAAAGCCATTACTTCCAAATCCAAAGAAGACAGACAGAAATTGCTCAAGTTAGAAGTGGACTTTGAACACAAGGCTTCGAGGTTTTCTCAAGAGCATGAAGAGATGAACGCTAAACTGGCTAATCAAGAGTCTCACAATAGGCAACTTAGACTCAAGCTAGTTGGCTTAACCCAAAGAATCGAGGAGCTAGAAGAGACCAACAAAAATCTGCAGAAGGCAGAAGAAGAACTTCAGGAATTAAGAGATAAAATTGCCAAAGGAGAATGTGGAAACTCTAGCCTCATGGCAGAAGTGGAAAATCTTCGAAAGCGTGTGCTTGAAATGGAAGGTAAAGATGAGGAGATCACTAAAACTGAATCCCAGTGTAGGGAATTGAGGAAGAAGCTGCAAGAGGAAGAACACCATAGTAAGGAGCTCAAACTTGAAGTTGAGAAGCTACAGAAGAGAATGTCTGAACTAGAGAAATTGGAAGAAGCATTTAGCAAGAGTAAATCTGAGTGCACCCAGCTACATTTAAATCTGGAGAAAGAAAAGAACTTAACCAAAGACCTGCTAAATGAATTGGAGGTGGTCAAGAGTCGAGTTAAAGAATTGGAATGTTCTGAAAGTAGATTGGAAAAGGCTGAATTAAGCCTAAAAGATGATCTTACAAAGTTGAAGTCATTTACCGTGATGCTGGTTGATGAAAGGAAAAATATGATGGAAAAAATAAAGCAAGAAGAGAGAAAAGTGGATGGACTCAATAAAAATTTTAAGGTGGAACAAGGAAAAGTTATGGATGTAACTGAAAAACTAATTGAAGAAAGTAAGAAACTTTTAAAACTAAAATCTGAAATGGAGGAAAAAGTATACAACTTGACAAGAGAAAGAGATGAGTTGATAGGCAAATTGAAAAGTGAAGAAGAAAAATCCTCTGAATTAAGCTGCAGTGTTGACTTACTGAAGAAGAGACTTGATGGTATAGAGGAAGTGGAAAGAGAAATAACAAGAGGAAGGTCACGAAAAGGGTCTGAGCTCACCTGCCCGGAAGATAATAAGATTAAGGAACTAACACTTGAAATTGAGAGACTGAAGAAACGTCTCCAACAATTGGAAGTGGTCGAAGGGGATTTGATGAAGACAGAAGATGAGTATGATCAGCTGGAACAGAAATTTAGAACTGAGCAGGATAAGGCTAACTTCCTCTCTCAACAACTAGAGGAGATCAAGCACCAAATTGCCAAGAATAAAGCAATAGAGAAGGGTGAGGTTGTGAGCCAGGAAGCTGAACTGAGACACAGATTTCGGTTGGAAGAAGCTAAAAGTCGAGACTTAAAAGCCGAAGTACAAGCTCTTAAAGAGAAGATTCACGAATTAATGAACAAAGAAGATCAGCTTTCTCAGCTCCAGGTAGATTATTCTGTACTTCAACAAAGATTTATGGAAGAAGAAAATAAGAACAAAAACATGGGGCAGGAGGTCCTCAATCTGACCAAAGAGTTGGAGCTGTCCAAGCGCTACAGCAGAGCTCTTAGGCCCAGTGTGAATGGAAGAAGAATGGTGGATATTCCTGTGACGTCAACTGGAGTCCAAACTGATGCAGTCAGCAGTGAAGCAACAGAGGAAGAAACGCCAGCTGTATTCATACGGAAATCCTTCCAGGAAGAAAATCATATTATGAGTAATCTTCGGCAGGTGGGATTGAAGAAACCCATGGAAAGATCCTCTGTTCTAGACAGGTATCCTCCAGCAGCAAATGAGCTCACTATGAGAAAGTCTTGGATTCCATGGATGAGAAAGAGGGAAAATGGCCCCTCAATCACTCAGGAGAAAGGGCCCCGAACAAATTCCAGTCCAGGGCACCCAGGAGAGGTAGTCCTTTCACCAAAGCAGGGCCAGCCCCTGCATATTCGAGTGACACCAGACCACGAGAACAGCACTGCGACTTTGGAGATAACAAGCCCGACATCTGAAGAATTTTTTTCTAGTACCACCGTCATTCCTACCTTAGGGAATCAGAAACCAAGAATAACCATTATTCCATCACCAAATGTTATGCCTCAAAAACAAAAAAGTAGAGATACTACTCTTGGCCCAGAACGAGCCATGTCCCCAGTCACAATTACTACATTTTCCAGAGAGAAGACTCCAGAAAGTGGAAGAGGCGCATTTGCAGACAGGCCCACATCCCCTATTCAGATAATGACGGTGTCTACATCAGCAGCACCAGCTGAGATTGCAGTTTCTCCCGAATCCCAGGAAATGCCCATGGGACGGACAATCCTCAAAGTCACCCCAGAAAAACAGACTGTTCCAACTCCAGTACGGAAATACAACTCCAATGCCAATATCATAACCACAGAGGACAATAAAATTCACATTCACTTAGGGTCTCAGTTTAAACGGTCCCCTGGGACTTCGGGTGAAGGAGTCAGTCCAGTTATTACTGTCCGACCAGTAAACCTGACAGCCGAAAAGGAGGTTTCCACCGGCACTGTCCTTCGCTCTCCCAGGAACCACATCTCCTCACGGCCTGGTGGAAGCAAAGTGACGAGCACTATCACCATAACACCGGTCACAACGTCATCTGCTCGAGGAACCCAGTCAGTGGTGAGTAGAAGAGGCTCCAAAGGGCAGGCCTGTGGAGGGAGGGAGACGTGAGTAGTGAGACTACCCCAGCACCCACAGTAAAACCCAGCCACATGCTTCTCATGCTGCCTGAATCCACCAACAGATGCTTCCCAGAGGACCATCCACACTGAGAACTGAATGTAAAAAGTGACCTAATAGTTTAATAAATTAGGCCAACTTTGAGGGAAAACTTCATCTATTCATGTAAATTATGGAGAGTGCCATAAAATACTTGCAAAGGTAGCCTCTTCGAAATAGTAGCATATAGTAATCGGAAGGCTTAAAATTTGATTTTAATGTTTAAAATACTTTTTTCAATGGAGACGGGGGAAATGGTCTATATGGAGGAAGAATTAAAATTGTTCCTAGGTTATGTTTCTATAAACTAAAATATTCAATATGTGGTTATGAATGGCCACAGTCATATTTTATCCCAAAATAAGATGAGATTTTAATATCAAAAACTTTTTCAAAAGTAAAAGAGAAGTGAGTTTACATGTATAAAAACTGTATTTTATTTAATCGTATCTTGCAGAGAGCACGTGCTTCATAAATATTTATTTAATAAATAGCTGGGGCTGGGTGCGGTGGCTCATGCCAGTAATCCCAGCACTTTGGGAGGCTGAGGCAGGTGGATTACCTGGATTACCTGAGGTCAGGAGTTCAAGACCAGCCTGGCCAATATGGTGAAACCCTGTCTGTACTAAAAATACAAAAATTAGCTGAGCGTGGTGGCGGATACCTGTAATCCCAGCTACTCGGGAGGCTGAGGCAGGAGAATCGCTTGAGCCCAGGAGGCAGAGGTTGTGGTGAGCTGAGATTGTGCCATTGCACTCCAGCCTGGGTGACAGAGCAAGACTCCGTCTCAAACAAACAAGCAAACAAACAAAGAAACTACCTGGAAGGCTAAATGAATGATTATTGAAAAGCATGTGCAAAGCACAAAAGCCAGAACTTAAAAATAAATTCTACCAGCCTGGCCAACAGGGCAAAACATCATCTCTACTAAAAATACAAAAAAAAAAAAAAAAAAAAGTAGCTGGGTGTGGTGGTGCACACCTGTAATCCCAGCTACTCTGGAGGCTGAGGCACAGGAATCACTTGAACCCAGGAGATGGAGGTTGCAGTGAGCCAGGATCATGCCACTGCACTCCAGCCTGGGTGACAGAGTGAGACCCTGTCTCAAAAAAGTAAATAAATAAATTATAAATTATATTTTTCAAAATACTTCCAGTGATTGTCTTCATTTATTGGTGGCAAATTGGCAAATGTAATTATAGAAGAGCTTGTACTGTTTAGATGTTAACTTAAGCTAATAGACTAGAAATCGTGATTTCTAGACCTTGAACAAGTTCTACAGAATAAATTGAAATCTCTTAAGAAAGACAGGAAGCTCATAATTTAAATATAGAAACTGTGGCTTATTTTCCTATATTCTTAATACGATTTTCTTTAATTTTCTATGCACAAACATAGACTTGAGGCAGGCTCCAAAGTGTGAATTACTCATTGCTTTGCCAGTAAAGCTTTTACTTATTGGCTCCTCATGAGCCAAATAGTATTCAGAATTATTCACTGTCCTCAGGTGGTCCAATACTTCTTTTTAGGTAACATAGAGCATAGCTTGGTTGTGTAGGGTTTTGCTTCTTTCTGCTGCATTTTATAAAAAGATATTGGAGGTATAAATCATTGTAACTTAGAGCATATTTTCTGCCATAACATTTTCTTAGCATTTTTAAGGGTCAGATCAAAGTAGCCCTACCCTCTGTATTGACATTTTTGACTACTGATTAAACCTCACACCCTAGTAGCATTTCAAAGCAACTGTCTAAGATTTCTAAGTTCTGAATGGTCCACCTATTTTAAGTATATCAGATCTCATAAAATCAAGGACAACAAAAGATTTGGAATACTCGTCTTAGAATTTAAACAGTGAGGGTAGTTCATTTGTACATGTATTCATTCAACATTTGTTGAGTGTCAGCTACACTTTAGGCATGGGCTAGGTGCTGGGAAGCCAAGAGGACTGTAGAAGTTCTTGACTCAGTGGAATAGACAGGTTTGGAACCTACTTAGTGGTTCTATGATAGAGGTATGTACAAAGGAGCCAATGGAGAAGGCTTCACAGAAGTGGAGTTTTCACAGTTAAAGAGGGATTTTCAAGAAGGAAAAGAGAAGGATTTTGTAGACAGAACAGCATGTGCAAAGGCATGACAGTGTGAAGGAGCCCGGCATGCTTGGGGAATGGTGAGCAGTCCCATTGTGCTGCTAACAGTTGCGCATGGGGCAAAAAATGCAAGGGCAGAAAATAAGGAAGCAAACTGGGGTTGGATATTGAAAGGAGGCACACACATGTCTTATTATGAAATTGATATTTATAGATTAGATAAAGGGAGCCACTGAAAGGGTGATGGTCATGAGAAAAACATATTGTTTATGTTTTAGAAAGATGTGTGTGGAAAACAGTTTAAAGGATAACTTGGAGGGACAGGGATGCTGTTGCAATTCTCTATCTTAATGATGGAGCAGGTTTGAACTATGGTAGTGAAAATGAGGACAGAGATATAGTGAAGACAGAATCAAAACGATTTCATGACAAACTGAGTAGAGAGGGTGACTCTTGGGTTTCTGATTTGGCTGTCTGGGAGAATAAGATGAGAAACTTTAGGGGGACTAGCTGTTTAGGAGAGAGGATAATTAATGTTTGGGGCATGTTATATTTAAGATGTCTGGGGAACATCAGAAATGTCCAGTGAGTAGTTGGGAATGAGGATCTGCATTTCTAGAGGGCACTGAAGCCTAGGGATCCCAGGGTTTGAACACATGGGGTAATAACTAAAGCAATTCTCAGGGTGAATGTTAAACATTAAAAGGAGGCTGAGAATGGAACATGGTGACACATTTAGAAGGCAGGCAGAGTAGAGAACAAGAAGCCAGCAAGAGATTGAAAAGGGGTCATCAGATATGAGAGGTGAGTTGATGAGACTGTCCTAAGAAATCACAGCAAGACAGTATTAGGAGCACTTTAAAAAGGAGGATGTGGTCAGCAGCGACAATAACATGCGAAGATTCTGAGGTCTTTAGGAGGTGAAAAGAGAGTGGCTTCATCTGAAATGGGAGAAAGGAGGCAGTGTAGAGGTAATTTAGGGAGCAGTAGGAGTAAAGTTGCCTGAGTTTTTGCCTGGTGGTCTATATTTATTTCCTCTGTGAAACTGGAGTTAAGGCCATCTTCAGTAAGGGCAGAGGAGGTAAGTTAGTGCTCCAGAAGAGAAGGAAGTTTCAAGCAAAGCTGTTTTAAGTGAAGGGAAGGGGAGATAATCAGAGTGGATTAGATGCAAACTCCAAGTTTCTCACAATTATTTTATCTGGGGAAGGGTCTTCTGTGGGTGTTCCTGTGTGGCAAGAGTCCCACTAATGTTCAGATTGATGGCATATCCAGAGGAAACTCACCAACATCTCCCTTGTATCTATGTATTTTCTCTCTTACAGTCAGGACAAGACGGGTCATCCCAGCGGCCTACACCCACCCGCATTCCTATGTCAAAAGGTATGAAAGCAGGAAAGCCAGTAGTGGCAGCCCCAGGAGCAGGAAATCTGACCAAATTCGAGCCTCGAGCTGAGACTCAGTCTATGAAAATAGAGCTGAAGAAATCTGCAGCCAGCAGCACCACCTCTCTCGGAGAGGGGAAGGGCTGAGGGCAGTGGCTAAGGGGGTATGTTGTGCAGATGCTACTGCTGCCGTGAAAGTGAACCTTCATCTGTTTGTGCCAGTTCTTTACATGTACTAATTTAAGTTTTAAATATTGTGTTTATAAAATAACCAACTAATAACCATTTGTCTTTCCTATTTTGTGCATTTGTTTTGATGCTGGGGAACAAAATTAGCAAAACTATTGCTTGCTGCCTAGAAGCCAGGGCGTGGTTTCTAGTTCCAGCTTTGCTTCTAGCAAGTAGACCCATCAATAGACCCATCTGAGCCTATTTCCTCATCAGTTAGATGTGGGGACTCAATCACATGCTCTTCAAGGCCGGCTCCCATATTTCCTGATTGCAAGCCAAATTTAATGTACCTTGTTCCACAATAATTTTTTATTAAAAAAATCCTATTACAAAATAAGACATACTTTAACTATTGTCATTTGCCTCTTTCACATCATGAATTTGCTTTATGTGCTGGAAAAAACATCACATAGCTATCACAGGGCCTGGACCTCTAAAATTTTGCAAAAACAAAAGGTTCTAAGATGATTTCAGGAAATAATATGAATGTGTAATAAAATGGAAATGAAATATGGAATCCTAAGAACAGAGTTTTACTTATTTGTTTGTGTCTGTGTGTACTGTAGAAGTGTTAGCCCCTCCATAAGATTCCCAGAATTTCTTAGGCAATAATTTTAAAATTATTAATGTCAGACTCGTGCTCTATTCAAGTGTGCAATTGATTTAAATTGTGGAATAGTTTGAAAAGAGCTGCCAAATGGCCTTTTACAGCTCAACAGAGATTGTGATGGATAGAAAATAGCAGAAAGTAAATTCTGATACATTAATACCAACGGAAAAAATGACATCATGCATATCTTAATTGAATTCAAATATTTTTCTCAAGTATAGACTTGCAAATGTAAAACCAGTTCATGATTTGGGTGTGTATGTGTGTGTGTGGTGTGGAGAAGTGGATTATTTCTGTCAGTTTTACTCTTGTTTGAATCAGTTTCTTTCATTTTTAGGCATGTTTTAATAAGCATGAAGCAGAGTGTGAATGCAAAATGCCAGGTGTATTTATGAGATTAACCATGTTAAGGTGGGCTTTGTGTTTCATAGCCATGTAACCACAAACGAGTTCAAGGCTAGTAACTCACAGCTTAGCACACAAGATCTCATGTAGGCTGCACCTTTGCTGACATTTTTGAGCCAACTGAGTGAACTTTACAAAAATACAACAGCAAAAAGTCACAGATTTTTAGTTTTCCATTTTTGAATTGTGAGTGTTCCAAAATTATGTGGATAGCACCTGTTCTTGATATTTGGGAAAAAGCATACTTCTTTATAAAAAAAGATGTATGATTAGATTTTTATCTCATGATTCAACATGTTTCATGATAACGAAGCTCTTCTCTGAGTTCTTTTCCACACCAGATTTTCTATCGCTTGCAGAACTTGGGCTTGAATTGTATATAGTGGTGGTAGATGTAGATGCCTCATAGTATTCACATTCATTTTAATCAGATCGCTGTTGCCTACTGCTCATCAGTTCTCAGCATTGTATTACAAAATGTTGAGTAGCCAGGCATGGTAGCTCACGCCTGTAATCCCACCACTTTGGGAGGCTGAGGTGGGTGGATCACTTGAGGCCAGGAGTTCGAGACCAGCCTGGCCAACATGGTGAAACCCCATCTCTACTAAAAATACAAAAATTAGCTGAGTGTGGGGGTGGGTGCCTATAATCTCAGCTACTCAGGAGGCTGAGGCAGGAGAATCACTCGATCCTGGGAGGCAGAGGTTGCAGTGAGCCAAGATCATGCCACTGCACTCCAGCCTGGGCGACAGAGCGAGACTCTGTTTAAAAAAAGAAAAAAAGAAAAAAAGAAAATTGAGGAGCCATGGTAAAGACCTGCCATAGTAATGGGATTTCAAGGTCAAAGGAGAGGGAGAGACTGAGAAAGAACACTTTATGATTTTGGATAAATTTGAACAAGAGAGATTGCCATTTGGAATACTGACTTTTTTTTACGAGATTTTTCCTCTTTCGTAAAGTGAACATTCAACCCTTTCAAAAATGAAGACATTCACTGTTTTTACTAATGTGTACCTGACATTTGTGAAGTATTTAGTGTTACTGTACCATAACATATTGTATTTGAGCAAATGAGGGTGTCAGAAGAACCAAACACCGCATTCCTTTTGACTCCACCTGCCATTTTTCAGTGATTTTTATCATAATCTTATTGCAGCTTGCTGCTGTTTTTGCTTTTACCTTCTCACATCATGCTTATGTGTTTCTTCCAGGAAGTCCATACCATCTACAGGAGAGTGCTCTGAAGGCTTAACAGTGCATGTACAGGATGTTTATACATCTAGATATTGGAATAGAGCCACCCACAAAATACAACTGCTAAAAAAACTTGGCAGAACAACACAGATTTGCTTTTCAGAATGATAAAGAACAACTACCATGACAGTTTTTCTTTGTAATTTTAGAGCCCACTCTATATTTATTGGATAGCTTTGCTTTAAGCCACACATTAGAAATAAAATCCACTGGGGATAGGAGGTGGAGAACTAAATGTACCACAAATCCAACTTCCATTTGTGAAGACAGTACTTTTAAGATGCAATTTAATGTGCTTTTGTAGGGGTGAATGGGATGAAAACTTTGCAATATTTTCTCTGTCCCGAAATGTACTGCGTAGTAAAATAAAAGGGGTCTCACTATGGCTGATGTGTACAGCTGCTGCTCAGGACCCACCCTGAAATCTTGGGACAGTGGGTGACTTTGGGGTGGGAAGGGTGGGCCATTTCCACAGACTTCAGTGTGTTGGCGCCCTCTAGGGTGAGCAGGACACGATCTACACAACTACAGAGGAGACCCTGGTCTTCACTGCCTGAGAATAATTTTAATGTGCTGACTATTTCAGCACACTATGGTGGTGTCCAGCTTACATGCATGATTCCAGAAATGTTTCGATATGGGACACAGCCCCAAGAGTGTTTATCATTTTTTTACATGTGAGCTATATATCTAGGTCATCTGCTTAAAAGTTATTCAGTTTCTACTGGTGTTTTAATTGTATTTCCAGTGAGGATGGGTGGCAATCGAGCTCTCTCTAGAGATTTTAGGGTATTCGTTAAGGGTGTACCCAGAGCTCTTACTCGAATGTCTTCAAGAAAGAAGTGAAAAATAGCTTTCATGTGTAGTGTGGGAAGAGTATAATTTCAGAGACATGAAAACAAGTCTAAGAATATCAAATGTAAAAATATTTAAATTTCTCGTTCCCCAGATTCAGAATACTGAGGAAAGGGTGAGACTTTCCTTGTTGGGAAAAACACAGGGTTATAGATATGAAGAGCACATTTATATTGGAGGCTGGAGGGCAGAGAGAGAGAACGAGTAATGAAGAGATGGGCATAGAGAGGATTTCCCAGCAAACAGGAAAATATGATTCCAAAATTTCCCCAACCTAGATAATGTTTCCTTTCTGTCTCTTTAGGGTCTCATCGTTGGTTATTTCTTTGTTCTCTGGTCTTTCCACTTCTCGTTTTCACTTGCTATCCCCTGACCTCTCTCATTTTAGCAAAATTCCTCCTTCATCTATCTGCAGTCCTGTGTAGCTACTGCCCAGTCTCCTTCCATGCCCAGGTGAGCTATTGAGAGAACACTCAACATTTCCTGCCTCCAGTCTCACACTTCCCATTTATCATTAGTCACTTTTTATTTTTAATAAAGAAATTCATATACTTAGTTCAAATATCAGCCAGAGTAAAAGACAATGAAAACAGATGTTCCTTACCACTTCCCTGAGCCCTCAGTTTTTTCCCCCGGAGAAAATCACTTCCAACTCTTAGCTCTTTCTTCTGGCATTTATCTCCATATTTCTAACTAAAGTGCTTATAGTGTGAGTTTTTATTTCTAGATTTTAGATCTCCTTTGTCTTCGCATTATTGTTTCGATGGTTGAAGTTTTAACCTTCTCACTTATCCCTTCTCTTTCCTTTTTCTCATTTTCCCAATATGATTACATCCTCAACTTTTTGATAAATCAGCAGCCAACATTTATATATTTATGTGTTTTGCAGTGCAAATTTAAATATGGTTATCTGGCCAGGCCTGTAATTACAGCTCACGCCTGTAATCCCAGCACTCTGGGAGGCTGAGGCAGGTGAATGACTACAGCTCAGGAGTTTGAGACCAGCCTGGATGACATGGCAAAACCTAGACTGCAGCCTCAAAAATACAAAAAATTAGCTGGGCATGGTGGTGCGTTCCTTTAATCCCAGCTACTCGGGAAGCTGAGGTGGGAGGATTGCTTGAGCCTGAGAGGCAGAGGTCGCAGTGAGAGATAGTGCCACTGCACTCCAACCTGGGTGACAAAGTAAGACCCTGTCTCAAAATAAATAAATAAAAATAAATAAATAATAAATATTACTATCAGCTGAGCCAAGTAGTATACTATGATTATGCTCTCTTCCTCTTACCACATTTCCCCCTTCAAAAGAATAATTGTTTTAATTTTTCATCTGCTTGGTTTTCCATGCATCTATATATATTTTTTTCCAAATGCTCCATTAGACTTGCCAAACACCTATCAGTAATTTTTCCAAACACTTAAACACACCAGTTTCATATTTTTCCCTGGAAGCCTTCCTAGTTCAGCCCTCTGCTTCCATATTCAGTCTGGACTGGTTGTTTTCTAGGCCTGCTGCACAGCTGTTGCCCTTTTGCCTATGTTGATTTCTCTGTTTCCCTGATTGGTTATATTTGACTTCTTTTATCTATTGATCTATCTATTGATCTGCCTATCATCTATCTGTCTTATCTATCTATCTATCATCTATCTATCTGTCTATCATCTATCAATCCTCTCTCTCTCTCTTTCTCTCTCTCTCTCTCTTTCTCTTTACATCTTCTAATAGTTTTTAAAGGAAAAAGTCCTCCAGTAACCTTTCTGGGGCAGGCTATCCAAATTCTAGGAACAGGTCAGGGGAGGTAAGATGAGAATCTCACAGCTCAAGGTATAAAGTTTTTACTCCCCTGCAATCAGTCTGCTGCCCATTCTTGTGTGTGGGTCTAGAACTTCTTAGGTCAGTTTTTCCAGAAAACAAACCTCTGGTCTCTAGTAAGGGTAAGGGCAGAGTTAGGCTGTGCTCTTTTCCCTCAATGACCAAGATATCTAATCTGCTTTCCTGCTTCTTTCACCTCTTTGCTCTGCTTCAATTTCCCTTGTTGGCTCCTTATTTTATGTATACACAATAAGGATTGATGTTTCCCACATCTCTATTAAAAGCCATGTTCCTGCTCTACAAGCTGGCTCTGGTTATTTCATCTACACCCAGATGCTGATGACTCCCAAACTTCTATCACCAACTGTGTATCCATCTTTATAGTGTGTATTTCCAAATCAGCTTGTCTAAAAACCATTTTTAATACTGCCCCATCTTCTTCCAAAGCTTCTCCTTCTCTTATTATTCTCCATCTCAACAGGGATATCCTAACCCATTCAGTCTCCCAAGCTAGAAACCTGGTAGCCATCTATGCTTCTCCTTCTGCCCTCATTCAGCAAGTCCTGTTTATTCTCTCATTCTAACCCACTAACATCTTTAGCAGCTGACTCCTCCTCTCCATTTCCCCTACCATGGCCTAAATTGAGGGTTTTAACTACTTTTCATCTGGGTTACTCTGATACCCTCCTAATTGGTCTTGTAATCTCCAGCCTCAAAACTCTAGGATTCATTTTTCATTCTTGCAGTTTTCCAAAGTGCAAGTTGATCATATCATGCATCGTATCATATCATATCATATCATCTCTATTTGAAAACCCCCCAAAAGTTCCTTATTACTCACAGAATACAATGCTATGTATTTGAGGCGCTCTGTGACTGGGCTCTACTTCTCCATTCTTCTGAGCATCTTTCCCTTCCCTTGGCGGGACCCCCACACTCCAGGCTTAAATAATTGCTTGACTGTCAGGCCATGCCACCCTTCCTTGACTTGCTCAATGTGTTCCTTCTCCTTGAATTGCCCTTTCTCCTATTTTTCTTTTGGCGGATGTGTCCTTCTCTGATCAAAGCCTATTTTATGAACATTGCCTCTTCTAGGAAGATAAACTATTATTTCAGAATCTATCCTGGGGTTTAAAGGCCTGTCCACTGCCGTACACAGCTTGGCACTCACTATAGATAAACAAAACTAGCAGCTGAGAAATGGCAGAAAGTTGGGCAAGAAAGAGCTGTTTCTGATTCCTCTCTTTGCAACACAAACCAGTGAGAATGACGTGGAAGGAACTAACAAGTCCTGTGTGAGAACACACAGGTAATGAGATGGCAGAATTACAGGAAGTCCAGGTACTGTCATTTTTGGGTGGTGAAAGTTACTTCTATTTCCCTCCAAAGGCACAACAGCAGGTGATGGATGCAAAACAGCCAGGAGTCCTGGACTGGGGAGTTCTCACCTCAGAAGCCACCATGCCTGTGAAGAAAGGGGCCTGAGAGCTTTCTGTGGAATATAAACACACAGTACATGCATGAGTTACTAATGGCCCTTTCCTCACCCTTTCTGACTCCCCCAGCAGAACACAAAGGCACTTCAAGAACGAGAAAGTTTCAGGGGTTTGTCTCATGCTCTTCAAGTTCATGAAGGACCCTCAAAATAGGACAGAGAGGCTCTCATTTTAAAGGACCAAACACTACCAAACAGCGGGATTTAGATTTAGGATAGATATCAGGGTGAATATCCAGAGAAGAAGGGCTACTGAAAAATGGACTTGATACCTGAGAGAACTGAAAACCATGAGACTGGAGCCATACTCTTTTCTACCATCAAAAGGTTGTGTAACCATTGGCATATCACCCTACCTTGGCCTATGATTTAGCACTGAGCTATACCTTTTTATGATTCTGGCATTCTCTCTTAGAGTCATAATATAACATGCTTCACTATTGTTTAGCAAGCACCTTACAAGATCCTGCTACAATGCTTTTCCTAAGATCTAATGATTAATTACTTATCTGGTAAAAGTACTTTTGGCCTCTCTACTTCTGCTAATGCTACATATATGCAAAATCACAGAGCTGGTTAGAACTGAAGTAGACCTTAGCGATCAAGAGGATAATTATCTATTACTAAAGAAGACAAACAGCAACAAACCCTTTAAAAAAAAATCCCTGAGGCGTACAGATGTCTAAGCATCTTATTAATCATAAGGCCAGGACCAAAAATCGGTTCTTCAGTTTCTCCCAGTACATTATTCATTATTTCATATGATGAAACTACTACAAGTGAGTAACGTGTACATTCATACATAGACTGAAACACTCATACTCATTGGGTCAAAATAATACTGCTAAATGATTTTGAGCTACTAAGACATCTATATAGAAACTATGTGAAACAGTTCTTACAACAATATTTTGATGAATATTGTTGTCCTCATTTAAAAAGCGCAGTGACCTCAGTTTTCACACATAATGTTATTTTGCATGCTATTCTGTGACTAGCCATAGACTTAAAACAACCTAGGTATTTACCATCTGTGTTTAAAAGAGTAGAACCTCAGCATGCTTTGCTCAAATACTTACCTATTTTTCCATTACTTAGTTTTTATTTATAGTTAATGTTATATATGGGAACTAATTCAAATTTGCTTGTATCTGTAAAACAGCAGTCTATGCTGGAGATAAGAATTAGCTTGCCAAAAAAGAATTTATCAGTTATAACTGTGATTATTGGTGAGTTCTGCATCCTGGGGAGGTAAGGGGATAATTTGGGCTGATGGTAGAGTGGGAAATCTGCTGGAAGGAAGCAAATAAATTATTAGGTGGTTGAGAGCTCCCAAGAGAGTTTGTATCATCTGGTTCAAAAGTTTCCTAGAGCAAATGACAGAACCTATTAGCAGAATTATTTTTAATTAGCTGAGCTGAATCCAAAAGAGGAATAAAAGTCCAAATCAAGAGAGGAAGTTTCTTGAACTTCCTATTTAAAACAGATGTTTTAACAGAACTGTGATTAATTTCCGAATGTGATAATAACAGGATTGAACCCTGAAGCAGTTTATGAAAATGAGAAACTTAAAAGTAAATCCTATCTAAGTACTTCTAAAAGGTAAATAGAATGTAGGACATTTTTGCAGTGGACAAGTTGTTCTGAGGCCAGTAGGTTCAAAGCTGATGTTTGGTAGTTGGTCGGGGGAGGGGAAGAATAGCACAACTCTAAGCTGGTACGTCTAGGCAGAGCCCCTGGTGGGTAGGGAGCCATAGAACATGGGAAGCAGGCTATATATAGGCAAATTGATGCAAAATCCAAGAGGACATGTTTTTGTTCTGTAGCTTGGTGTACAGCTTCCTGTGGATAAAGCAGTCCTCCTCTGCTGATGTAACGTCTTGTTATAAGTTGAATTTCTGGTATGTTTTGTCTTTAGTATGTGAACTTAGAGGCTAGCTATTAAAGTGTTGTGGCCTTATTTGCTAGAGAAGAATGTTTTTTTTAAATGTAGAGCTCAAGTGTTCCTTTGCAGTGTTTGGCAGAGTATAAACATGAATTACTTGGGAAGGAGGTATTGGCTTTTTAGGGAGTATATCTTTCTCACTCTACAGCCAAGGAGACCTCCTGGGAGGAAACAGAATTCTAATTTGTTGTGAGGTTGCCTCACTCTGCACTCAGGAGACATTCTCCCCCAAATTTCTCCCCAAATCCTATCTCATGCACACAGCTTTGGATCTCAAGTCATATGACTGGCTAGTAGTTTTGGGATACCACCCAAGGAGGATGAATATTTAGTAAGGTCAGAAATCAAGTTTAATTAGGAATTGACAATATGTTAAACTTCCTTTCCAGGAAGTTATCCAACAGCTAGTGTACTAAAAGACTTAATAAAAACTACATCATTTCACAATAATGTCATAATAACAAATAATGTATTTAATGTGTTACCTGAAGTTTTTTTAAGGAAAATAACATCAAGGTAACACTGGAGAGAAACATACAGGGGAAATCGTCTCTAAGTACACTTTGATATGCCACTAATGTCAAAAATATATAAAAACTCAGTGTCTCGTATGTATATGTTCATTGAAATTTAGGGTTTTTTAAACTTCCAATTAGAAAAAAAGGAAAAATTAGAAGTTTAAAAATTTTTTAAACTTCCAATTAGAAAAAAAGGTTTATTAACATAATAAACATCTTCATATCAGAGGGTCTCAAATTTAAGTGCTTTGCTATTTTGAGTTTGCTGACAGAGGTGGTAATCACCTATGGTCTTTGGTTCCAATCTGCTTATTAAGTGCTCTCCAAATCACTATTGTCAGAAGAGTGGTATCTGTAAGAAGAAAAATTATGATAGTTGTGTAAAATTATGATCTGTAAGAAGAAAAGTTATGAAAAATTATACCTGATTTTACTGAGGTTATTTTAGAGGCCCCAAATGACCTATAGTTGACTCTTGTTCTGGGATGAAATGAAGACAGTAGGAGATGGAATAAAATTTGCTCACTGAATCTGTAACTTCAGTAAGATTTATAACATTATTTTATTGTACTATATATAAAAAGACAGGAACAGACTTGGGAATTCAAGTCTCTCTTTTTTTTTTTTACACAAATAATGGCATTAATCCCCAAAGCACTAATTTTTAAAAATTTATTTTAATTTTTTTTTTTGCTGGCGACATGGACTCCATGTGCCTCAGACAGTTGTACTGTATAATGAGTTACTTCAAAATGTAATGGCTTAAAGCAATATATTTTTTTTGAGACTGAGTCTCGCTCTGTCGCCTAGGCTGGAGTGCAGTGGTGCTATCTCGGCACACTGCAACTTCCGCCTCCTGGATTCAAGCTATTCTCCTGCCTCAGCCTCCAGAGTAACTGGGATTACAGGTGCACGCCACCACGCCCAGCTAATTTCTTGTATTTTTAGTAGAGATGGGGTTTCACCATGTTGGCCAGACTGGTCTTGAACTCCTGACCTCAAGTGATCCACCCCCCTCATCATCCCAAAGTGCTGGGATTACAGGTGTGAGCCACCAAGCCTGGCTTTAAAGCAATATTTTAAAAATTTATCACAATTTTGTGCATTGGCTGGGTGATTCTTACTGAGTAAGTTCAGCAGAGACTTGGGGAAAACATAGCTAATAAGCAACTATAGATTTAGTAAATCTGTTTAATAAGTTTCAATTAATAGAGCCAATATCATATAGATTTTATCTCACTATCTCTAGAAATGAAGTATGTCTCCATATAAAACAACATAATTTGGGCTTAATTGTATTCTTTTAAATAAAGTTTATGTACATAAATATTAAATACCACCTTTTATTAAAGTACGATTTATATAAGATAAACTCTTATTTAGCATTATCAAGTATTTCTGAGACATTTGATTTAATAACACATCTGATTAATAGCATTAGCATACACAGCATGCATGGATTATGAGTTTGCTAATTTAAATACAGTAATTAAATGTTACGGGCCAACCAAGACATTGTTTCTTCTGTGTACGGACCCTTATTACTATGATGGAGATTTTGAAATGCTAGGATTACAACAAGGCAACTCTAAGTTGTGCAAAATGCTAGGATTAAGACAAGACAACTCTAAATTGCCTTAATCCTAGCATTTTGTAAATTTCCACTGCTGCACACTGAAGGAGAAAGAAGGTATTGTAGTAATACAAAATGTTAACCCTGAAAGGAATTTTTGAGATGCTCTCTAATACCCTTATTTTGTACTGTGGAAACAAAGGCAGAAGATTTCTGAATTACATCCACAATAAGAACAATTCTGATTTCACTCTTTATTTATGCTTTCTTAAGGGAAGGAAATTGGAGATACTTTAATTTTACCAGGGAGATTTGAGACTTGGGTCTTTTTACTATTTGGAATCTACTGCAGAATTTTTTTTAAAGTAGTGAGAAACATCATTTTAATTTTGGATGCTAATTTTTAACTACCTAATATTTAATTAGTACTTAAAATTGTTTGCCTGAAGATTTTGATATATTTTTAGGCATTTAAAGAAGTTGAAGCTGGAACATTTTTTCAATGAAAAAAATGAGATGTTTATAAGGGCTTCTGGTATAGTACAATATAGTATGTATGTCTTAAGAGCTTCAGAAAACCTTCATAGCTGAATATTCTTAGATATATAAGACATTCTATAGTTCATCTTACTTGGCTTTCTTATCTACCTCAAATTCAAGCCAAAAGGCTGAGGGAAAAAATGGAAATAGCTCCACCTATTGGTCATCATGAGGTAAAGTTAACGACACCAAATTAAGAAAACATTTTCTTTTTGGCAGATAATCATGCACTGTGTGTAATTACTATGAACCTATAAGTCTATGGCATAATACAATTTAATTAATGTTTACTTATATACTAACTACATAAGTAAAGATAAAACTTAAATACTAGGTATTTGGGATGAATGTGAAAATAATAGGTAGAAATTTCTTCATGTTATTGATAAACCCTGACATAAGTTTCTGCACTCACAACATATACCATATGTTGACAAGGAGGTACTAATGATAAATTTTTTGGGTGAAGAAACTATTTGAAGTTTGAATATTTTCTTTCCCCTGCTGTGTATAATCTCAGTGATGTTCGGAATCTTACTCATTTTGATCATGCATGTAGTTCCATGCCTACCTAGCACAGTATACAGCCTCAATAAATAGTTCTTCAATGACTGAAATGAAGTGAGTCATACTGATACATGTTCATTAAGGCATAAAGTTTACTATAAAAGAAAAAACCAGCCAAATAAATATAAATATTAATTATCTATAATGTGCTGGACTGTTGTAATTACTATCTCAATCTAGTTTAAATTTATTTTTATAAGAATAAATTTATATTTTAAAACATATAGGGAGGCCGAGGCAGGCGGATCACGAGGTCAGGAGATCGAGACCATCCTGGCTAACACGGTGAAACCCGTCTCTACTAAAAGTACAAAAAATTAGCCGGGCGTGGTGGCAGGCGCCTGTAGTCCCAGGTACTGGGGAGGCTGAGACAGGAGAATGGCGTGAACCCGGGAGGCGGAGCTTGCGGTGAGCCGAGATCGCGTCACTCCACTCCAGCCTGGGTGACAGAGCGAGACTCCATCTAAAAATAAAAATAAAAATAAAAATAATAATAATAATAAAACATATAGAGTTATGTAAAAAGAAGCAGTCAGAGATAAAAGTGAGTCACCTGTATTTATGGACTTCCTAGAAATAATGTCTCCTTATTAAACTCTAATCCACACACACACAAAGAAATTGAAGAGGTGTAAATATTGTTCAGAACAGAAAATGTGGCTGGAAGATTAGAGTTACTTCTAGGAAATAGTCTGGTTTCTCATTAAGGGGTTTGTATATAGTAATTACTATCTTTGTTTTCAGTTCTTACCTTGGTTAAAACTGATCTACTATTGTCAGAACGTTAGACGTAGTTTCTAAAGGGCTTTAAGAAATTTCAAGGTAAAGTACATACACCAGTATAAAGACGTTGCCCAAGAATAGTAATGCAAGAAAGTCTATTAGCCTCATGTACCTGTTTTTGTTTGTTTTGTTATTTAACATCTATGATCTTTTAGTGAAATGATGTAGCTTGATTCTCAGTTTCAGTTTAATTGAAAATGCCATGTCTTTTTTCTCTTTATAGAAAGCATCATCATTCACCAGTTACGAATGAACTCCAGATGAAATGGTAAACCAAGCACATGCTGGATGTGTGTATGACCTCTGAATCCCTATTGAATGGACAGCCCTCAATCATGACTAAGGTCCTCCGTGCTACTGATCACTACTGGAAATATTTTACTACTTCCAGTGATTTTTTTCTTTAAGGATATAATGTAAAGGCTGAAAATGGCTTTGCTGATAATATGAAAATATGTAGCAAGAGCAATTCAATCTATGTGCCAAAAGAAATTTCTTTTTGCAAAGCTTTCAGGTCTATGGGCACATGCTGTATAACTTATTTTTTATAATACATTTTGTAATGTGATTTTTTTTCCTAAAGTGTTTCCCTTTTTCATAGTCTCTGGCACATATATCTACGGAATACGCTGTCAGTTCTTCAAAGTACTGGTATTGTTGCATTCAAAATGGTAATCTATAATTATTTTCTTTTTATCAATTTGTTAATTCTGAAAAAAAGAAAGTACAACTATATTTCCTGAGGTAAATTCAAGAGGTAAAACTTAGAAGCAGGAGATTCTGGAAGAGGTTTTACCATTGCTTGTACAATGCTATGGTTCTGATCATGGTTCAATACTAACAAATAATGCTCTGACTTAAAAGCTTAATTTTAAATACTAAAAATCAGTTTCTAAAGTTGCTCTTTCTGGTGTTCTGGGCCAAAAACCTTGGATGAAATGATTTTTATATAGAACAAATTCATAAAAGGAGATGTACCAGTTTAACCAGTAAGGGTAATAAGAACAGCTTCGACTGACAGTTCAATTACACTTCTGATTGCATTATTTACTTGTATGTATAAGACTTATAATAAGGACTGTGAAATAAAGATAGTTCTCACAATCTAATCCAATCAAAACTTGAATATAAAAACAGACCTAAAATGTCAGGATCTTTTTAAAAAAATAAGGCTGGGCATGGTGGGTCGTGCCTGTAATCCCAGCACTTTGGGAGGCCAAGGCGGGAGAATCACTTAAGCCCAGGAGTTCAGGATCAGCCTGGGCAACACAGTCAGAGTCTTTAAAAAAAAAAAAAAAAAAAAAAGTTAGCTGGGCCTGGTTGCACCTGCCTGTAGTCCTAGCTACCTGGGAGTCTGAGGTGGGAGGATCACTTGAGCCCAGGAAATGGAGGCTGCAGTGAGCCATGATTGTGTCACTGCACTCCAGCCTGGGTGACAGAGTGAGACTCTGTCTCAAAACAAAGACAAACCCACACACACACATACAAACCCCCAAAACCCAGAAAGAAAAAGTAGTACAAGAAACCTCAGATTGATAGCTTTTTCCCCTTGATTTTGAAAGATTTTCATAACTACAGGTAGGTTAGAGAATATATTCTTTGAAGATAAAAAGCACAACATGCATTACTCAAATCTCAACGTCAGAGCTACTGTTGAATTTAGGTTTATGTGAAAATGTGCATCTCAAGTCTACTTGAAACCCTGGTAATACACTTTTTTTTTTAAAGACTGTTAATATGGACATGTTTTCAGTAAGGTCTTTAAAGATAACTTTAAAGATAAATGAAGAGTTGACATCAGTTTCTGAATGTGGAAATCATTTATCATGTAACTTTACTGAAATTAAAGAGAGAATGCTTCTGAGTGTCACAAGGATAACTAAAAGCCACACAAGGAGGACTGCTGGCCCATTTCTCTAGTCCACAGGTTGTGCTCAGCTTTAGAAGCCCACACACGGGCATCCAAACTGAGTCTCTGGAATAGAAAAATGAATGCTGGACTTCCTCCCCTATGTAACCTTGGAAGGTTTTAAGTTACACCTTGGGGAATTGGCAAATCATTTTCAACATGTATTATAAATTATATGACATTAACATTATTTTTAATTTTTTAAAGTAAAAGAAATGTTACAGTAGGCTTGCCATAGCTTGAATGATTGTGAAAACATCACATAACCTTCCAGAATTTTGGTTACTAAGAAAACTAGAGTGTGTATGTGTAAAGATTTTTTAGAATTGTTACTGGGTTTTGTTTTCTGAAAATGTTGACTGTAATGACATTTTCAATTAGAAAAGTGTTTTAGTTAGTACTGTTATATTTTTTGACTCACAGTTAAGTATCCTATTTGCCAATGTTTGTACCTTTGATGGCAAAATTATTTGATAGATTAGTATTTGAAGAAAATAACTTTCTCAACTTGTGGGAATTTTATTATACTAATAGTGAAAATGTTAGAGGATAAGATTTTAAATACTTCTTGATTTAAATTAAAATACTATAAGAAATGTATGTATATCTGGATTTGAAGGTTTTTCCCCTGGATTTATAATGAATTTGGAACTTACAAGAAAAATGAGGATGATGGTGCAATTAGAGTCATTTAGATAGATGCTGAGCTTTTTCTGTCCATGCTATGATTAAGTCCTCTGTTTAAACCCAAATGCAATCTGGGTGACACATGAATAAAATTAATTAGATTAATTTTGAAATTAGAGAATATGCAAAATTAACCAAAAAAACCCCAGAAAACACTGGTCATCTCCTTCTCTAATGAATAAGGAAATAAGATCATAAATAGTCCCATCTCAACATGCATATCCAAATGAAAAAACTGCCCTCACAGGCAATCCTAGCACAATCCTAGGCTCATAAAATTTCTCTGTCTTTTCTTGTAAATAAGTCTCCAGTCATCATTCTAAATGGGAATCATTTTTAATGAAATAATTATAATTGTTTTCTGAAATATAATCATAATCAGTGTTTCTAGTTCAAGGTACAATTGAACTAATCCATAATTTTACCCTTTTCTTTTTGATAAGAGAGTGTTTCATGAGGGTATCTTTGGTAGAGATCTTTTCTCAAGTATTTTATAAAATATTCGAGTTTGATGAAGATAGTAGATAAATACACCAGCTGTCAGATGCCTATAATTTTCACAAAATGTGAAGAATTCATTGTATCTTAGGATGACCATAAAAAAATTAATGGTGTGGAATCTAAGCATTAATAGAGACAACAACACTACTGCAGTAATACACAGCTACTACAAATCAGTGGCAGAGCAAGAATAAGTGGTGTATCAGGCAATGTAAAGTTTTTGCCTTTTCTCCTAATGCTGTGGTTGAGTATTCCTGGAAATGAAGGAAAAAAACATAGCAAAAGTAGGGTGTGTTAATGAATCTGATGAGCAACAAGTCTAAAAATAGCAAAAGTGCAAAATGGAAATTAAAAAAACACAACTGGTACCTGAGGCATATTTCCCTTTCTTTATCTCCAGTGCTATGCCTCTGCTAAAAACATGAATCACAAAGCAAAGGAAAAAGAGAAAAAAAGTGTTGTAATACAGTAAAAATCACTATAATAAAAGTTTATAAAAATTGAGTTTTTTGGAATTGACTTTGGCCTAGTGACTATTAGTATTTTTTTCTTAATTTTTCAGCATTTATTCCATAATAATGTGATAACAACTGTGTGTGTTACCTAGAAAAATGCTGTAGATCCATACATTTGAACGGAAATGTTTATCGATGCCATAATGTGATACATTTGCTTTCTGGTGTTGTTTTCTGTTTATATTATTTAGGGCAATTTTACCTTACCATCATAGATTTTGTTACTTTAATAATGCAGAACTGTATTTATTTAATCTAGATTTTGTTTTAAAATTATCACGTGTTAGCTTTTACAAATAAGAGGCTGATAATGTGGCCAGATATTCTTAGAATTCTTTTAGGTCTAAGGGTTTTCAAAACTTTAAGAAATACATTCTATTTTTGCACCATTTAAAATTTTGTTTCCTGTAAGTTTTATTAAGTACACGAGAAGTTTATTATTTTTCATTGAATCCAAATGAATTTATGGATATGTACTTATCTTTTATATGAATGTAATAGCTTGCTTTCAGTTCCTCACAGGTCATTGAAATTAACCAATGAAAACATTCTCTGTTACTTCCAAAGTCAACTATGTTTATCAAAATCTCACTAGTGTGAGAAAAATAACAAGTGTAATATTAAAGCATTGTGCAATATCTTGAGTTGGAACATAATATTCAGAAAATTAAAACCATTTAAAATGAGTACGCAACCTTCTTTTTATTTAAAATCATTTGCTCTAAAATAGTTTTCAACTCTGCATTTCATATTTTCTTAAAAATATGGTGTCTTTCACTATGGATAAGCAGATGTGGTATAGCAGGGCTACGAGGATGAGGGATGTTCTTCCTCTGGATTACATCACGGTTTGATTCTTTAGTAAGATGAAAACTTTAAGACACCAAGAAATGGAAACTGGTTAAAGGGTTTCCCTCCCTGCTTGATTCCCACAAACTGCACTGTCAATCAACATTCAGATGTTACTCCACAGCTGCTGCTGACAATCTAAAGGTAGATCACTCAGTAGAGCAAAGGCTCCTGAGGCTTTGCCAGCAGTCCACAGCCCAGTATCTACAGAGGCATTTGGGTCATTGTTTTTGCAAAGTGGGATGTGGGTGAGAGTGGGGTTGTGTTCTGACTTCCTTTATTTCTATCAGCCTGTGCCAGAAATAGGGATCTATATAGCTACATCCAATCCTAACTTATCTTTGCCTTATTTGAAACAAAGGAATGGGTTTCTCTTAGTAAATAATAAAAACATTAGTTTATTAATTCCTGCTAGGAAGTAGCCTTTTCTTATCCTTCCTTCAACTGCCCTGTCTCCTTTTCCCTGTTATTCAAAGACCTTTCCCATGACCACAGCCACATTCTTTTTTGGCTGTTCTGGTTTTCAGTACACAGTTCTTTCTTCTCCTTGACAGCAAGACATGTTTAGTTAAAATAACAGAGTGTTTTGTAGGCACCTAATAATTGACTCCTAACCCCAGAGGATTGCTCCTTTGGGAGCAATACCTCAGTCAGGGTATTCTGTCCCAAATCTTCCTCACCAAATTATTCTGGTTGTTGTTGCTTTCCTTGCAGAAATTTCTGTGCCCACGGAAGGTTTCAGAGGCAGATCATCTGGATTAAATAAGAAAAGACCTTCAATAATCACTGATTCTAAGGGAAGGTATGCCTTTAAAAAGACAAGAGTTTCATCAGGCCTCAAGATGGTTTGTACTGCTTTATTGAGAGAAATGTGCTCATTTTTGCTTCACAAAGGGGCATGTATTGGTGCCCACGTGGAGCAATGACACAAGTAGGCAGTGGGACAACAAACTGATTATCTCCCAGAAATGGAGGGCACCAGAGATGTCTGTTTCCATGGTCACCACAGTCTGATGAGATCCTGCTTGAGGAAAAGAACAGGATCACCCAGAGTACATACACAGTCTTGCTTAGCATTTATAGTACATGTAATATTAGCATAAGACTCTCTTTTCTCTATTCTCCTACATGGAGAACCACAATGTAACTCTGACCTTATTTCCAATTTCCTCACAGTTTAGTTTTTGACATTATAAGGCAGATGACATGTGGTACCTCCTCAGAGCTCCTATAACCCCTTGAACACACATCTTGTGTGGCACTGACTTCATTATATAATATTTCAGTTGTCAACGAGGTGTCTCTCCCACTAAAATGTGGGTTCACTGAGAGTAGGTTAGGTCAGTTCAACAAGATTTATCAAGTACCTTTTATGGCCTAGGCACTTTGCCATGTGTTGGAGATGTAGAAATGAATAAAAACAGTCTCTGACCTTGAGGAATTCATTTACATCTAGTAACAAAGACAGATATAAACAGATAGTTTTCAATACTACACAGTAAGTGCAAGGACAGACGTCATATATACATTACCTTGAGCTCTGAAAGTAGCTCTTAACTCCACCAAAGGGGTCAAATAAATATTCCTCAAATTGGCTACTGACCTGAATCTTGAAGGATGAGTGGGGATTAGCTAGCAAAGCAGTTAGAGTGGAGGTGGGGTGTGAAGTCAGGGAGCAGTGGGTTACTGAGTGACTGGGTTAAGGAAGTAAAGACAGCGAGTGCAGATTTCTCCTCCCAGATTCAGTGACAATACAAATGATGTTGTGAAACAGTTTGCTGAACCTATCTCGTGCCTTATGGTGTGCTGGTCAAAGGGAAGCCCTTGGTCTTTGCCTTTGTTGTCATAAATATTTAGTGCTATTGACTGAAAATGTGTTTGATTTCTTTCTTTCTTTTTTTTTTTTTTTTGAGACAGAGTCTCGCTTTGTAGCCCAGGCCGGAGTGCAGTGGCGGGATCTCGACTCACTGCAACCTCCGCCTCCTGGGTTCAAACGATTCTCCTGCCTCAGCCTCCTGAGTAGCTGGGACTACAGGCGCATGCCACCACGCCCGGATAATTTTTTGTATTTTTAGTAGAGACGGGGTTTCACCATTTGAGCCAGGATGGCTTCGATCTCCTGACCTCGTGATCTGCCTGCCTCGGCCTCCCAAAATGCTGGGATTACTGGCGTGAGCCACCACGCCTGGCCCAATGTGTTTGATTTCTGAGGCTCAACAAAAGCCAACTTTCACATTTAAGTCCATTTTGTGAAGATCCTTCATGAATATGTTGGTTATTTTAATGACTCAAGTGACTCAAGTGTTAAAAAAAAAAAAACATGATGAAATGAACTCCCCCTCATGCTGGCTTTCTAAAACTTGGAAAAATAGAAAAGTATAAATTTAAAACAAGTCTAAAAATGGTCCAGACATATAATTTATAAAGAATTAATGTTTTTAGGCTGGGTGTGGTGGCTCACGTCTGTAATCCCAGCACTTTGGGAGGCCGAGGCAGGCGGATCACCTGAGGTCAGGGGTTCGAGACCAGCCTGGCCAACATGGTGAAACCCTGTCTCTACTAAAAATACAAAAATTAGCCGGGCATGGTGGTGGGCACCTGTAATCCCAGCTACTCAGGAGGCTGAGGCAGAAGAATTGCTTGAACCCGGGAGGCGGAGATAGCAATGAGCTGAGATCATGCCACTGCGCTCTAACCTGGGCGACAGAGCAAGACTCCATCTCCCAAAAAAAAAAAAAAAAAAAAAAAAAGAATTAACGTTTTTAAAATATCTACTTTCCTGTATCCTTGATGATTCTCTTGGAGTAAACTAAGCCTCTTTCCTCCTCTGTTCCCCTTTTTAAAGAAATGAACTGTTATACATGTAACATGTCAGTTGGCTGTTAACCTAGAGATGGCAACATCATATTTGAAAAAAAGACCTTATCTATAATTGATGGCACCTAATGAAAAAATACTTGCCATGGGGATGTAATCAACTGAGAGATTCTATGCAGTGGAAGTCATGAAGTCTGAAGTCTTGTGAGAATCACATTCTTTCATTTAAAGTATGGAATTGGCCAGGCACGCCTGTAATCCCAGCACTTTGGGAAGCCAAGTGCCTGAGCTCAGGAGTTTGAGACCAGCCTAGGCAACATGGCAAAACCCTGTCTCTACCAAAAATACAAAAAATTAATTGGCTGTGGAGGCACGCACCTGTGGTCCCACGTACTTGGGAGGCTGAGGTCGGAGAATCGCTTGAGCCTGGGAGGTGGAGGTTGCAGTGAGCCACTGCACTCCCACCTGGGTGATAGAGTGAGACAGCGTCTCAAAAAAACAAAAAACCAAAACCAAAAAGTATGGAATTATGAGAAATGAAGCCTTATTTCCATCCAAAACAAAGTTCTTAGGCTGTCTACTAAAGAATTTTGGTGTAATTGCTCTTTCCTCTAATGACACTAATCATTAAAATATCTTGCTTGACTTGTATTTCTGATGACTGACTGGCTTTTCAAGAACTTGCAAAATTTTCTATCACAACACCTATGACCTCAGGCTAATCAGTCAATCTGTCAATGTGAGAACAAAGGGATTTTCCTAAATATCTAACTGAAAGTATTCAATAAGTACACTACATAAAAATAAGGAAAAATTCAATTTTAAAAAGTAATTTTTAAAAGCGAGTTTGAATCAATATCTGATGCAATAAATACAGGAAATGAAGTTTATTATACAATTTCTACATCACTCTTTCTCCTAAAAGTCCTCTGAGATAATTAAAAATGAACATTTTGCAGTTCCACCAAGCTGCCATGGTCAACTGAAAAGGAAAAGGTATTTTTTTGTTGTTGTTCCTGCAAAAATATGACCCAGCCACTGAAAATAATTCAAACCATTTCCAGTCACTAAGAACTTTCTCTGAAACTCATGATGGTAAAAACTATGGCACATCTCTCAGCCCTCTTCAACTTTTTAAAATATCCTTGTTACAGATGTGAATGAAATGGTTTGAATATGGTTAGAAGCTAGAGACCTACAACAGCACCCAACATAAAAGGAACCCAACAAGCAAATTTGTGTGGCAAATCTACTTTGATTAGGCAATGAAAAGACCAGTTGCAGTTTCCTCTTCCTTGTTCCCAGAGATACCCAATAGTTACTCTTCTGTGTTTTTTTCTTAGATGTTTCTGGTTACCGAATTCAGTGGCACAACACAGCAACTGAACTAAAAAATGAAAATTGTATAAAACTTCCCAACCAAAGGCTAAATATATACACCTTTTCAGATTGTTGGGCTTGCATCTGTTCTATCATTTTAGATTCACTTTTATACTGGGGCTCGTGCATTGACTGCATACTTAGAATGTTAATCTGATAGCATTAATAAATGCCATTTAGCCACATACATTCCACTTTTACCAAGAATCAGCACATGAACAATCATTTGAACAATACAAATGCAATCTAAATGTATCAACATACATACACACAAACACACACCAGTCGCTCCTAGCAATCAGTTTGAATATGCATAAATGGTAATCCATTGTGAGAACTATTCTCTTTTGTTGCCCTAGAAATGCTGAATGACACTTTCTTTTGAAAATTCCTACTTCAGCAGATTAAATGAAAAACCACCTAGTAAGGACTTCATAAAATAATGTGACCAAGAAAATCACAAAATTGTGAGTCCCCTGGGATAATAATGTGGCACTGAAAAAAATGTTTCAGCTGGGTAAAGATGCATATTGTGGAAGAATACAGTAGTGGAAAATGAAATGGAGGGATATCAAGAGATCTGGAAAAGCAATTTCATCCATCTGGACCTCATCTGAAAATGTAAGTTTTAGAGAAGAATCTCAGGAGGTTTCAATTCTGTAAATGTTTCAGTCAAAATGGAATTTCTAATAAAAAAAGAGACAAGGGATTAACTCATTTTCCTATGAACAAACAAAAATAAAGAAAAAGGAAGCAGATAAATACATCACAATCACTCAGATCACTAGAACAAAAACAAAAAAATGAAGGTAAAATGACCATTTATACAGAGTGCTGGAATAGCAGATCAGTTAAATAATTATCAAATTTAGTGGGCATGATGATATAGGCAGAAATGGGGAGGAAAAACCTGCCTTATATGTACTTTTGCAATACGCCCATATTGTGGCATATATTTTTACTAACAGAACTTAGCACAATAAAAGGACTCCATGCCTTCTCCATTAACTGTGATAGATTGTTTTCCATTTGAGCCTGGGGTTGAAGGTAAACTTAACAGATCAAAACAAAATATAGACCTAAGTATGTCAGTAGTGCTAAGAATTTGAGCATGAATGTCATGTAAGAGCAAACCCAAGCAAGTCGGTTATTAGAAGGCAGCAAGTATTATATCACTCTAAACTCTGCCTAGTAAACATGTGATTGGCTCACATTTTTGAGACCTATGGTCATTTTGAAAAAAAAACATTTAACTGTAAATTTTTTTTTTTTGAGATGGAGTTTCACTTGTTGCCCAGGCTGGAGTGCAATGGCGGATCTTGGCTCACTGCAACCTCTGCCTCCCGGGTTCAAGTGATTCTCCTGCCTCAGCCTCCCGAGTAGCTGGGATTACAGGCGCGGCCACCACGCCCAGCTAATTTTGTAGTTTTAGTAAAGACGGGGTTTCATCATGTTGGCCAGGGTGGTCTCGAACTCCTGACCTCAGGTGATCCACCCGCCTCGGCCTCCTAAAGTGTTGGGATTACAGGCGTGAGCCACGGCGCCTGGCCTAACGGTAAATTATGAGGACCAAGCACTCTTTATTTTCTCTTTCCTCAGTTTATCTTCTTTAAGGCATTACTGCAGACTAAGCCTAAAAAAAGTAATTTGTTTTCAAATGATACGACTTACTCTCTGGCCTGGATTTCAAAGATGTCAGTATAATGTGGATTGTATATATTGTTTAAATTTTACAAATAACATAACGCCTATTATAGAAATTTTGGAAAATACAGAAAAGTGCAAAGAAACAGAAAAAAAAATCCTTCATCCGATCAGCAGACTTACCATTTTCATTTTTAGTTGCGCTCTATATTGTACTTCTATAGTTGCTACACTACTCTAATATTCTGACTTAGTCACCTTTTACATCACGAGTATTTTCTTGGGTCATTAAATAGCTGGCACTTTTAAAGTGTTTACGAAGTATCTCATTTTGTAGTAATGCTGTATGTCCTGGTTTTTTAACAGTAAGAGAAAAAGCTACAGCCTATTACAAAACACTTCCTATATCAATGCGCAAAAGAGAAAGGTGGACACAGAAAAGAAGCGGAAAAGTAACGTGAGAATTAGCAACAGAGAAAGAATAAGTGAGAATCGCTTAATTACAGGCAAGATAATAGGGCTAAGTCACATTATTGATTCTTGACTTTAGGACAAAAGGGGTACATGTCACGCACCTCTGTTCCAAGTTTGTATTTGCACCTTGAATGGCGATTTATTAGACAAAGTCGCGGTTTTACAACCTAAGCAAATACTGCTAATTCTCCCCCGACTCAATCCCCCTCGAGGCCGCCTTTTAAATGCTCCGACTCCCTTCAGAGAAAGCCTCGAGGTAAAAAGAAAAACCGGTCTGGCAATCCAGACCTGCCGACGCCACGATAACCAGAGTAAAACACAGCTGTGCGCTAACTAAAGCCACGGCCAACAGAGCGAAGATGCGCCTACGGCGCAGGCGCTGAGTCACCGTAGCTCTAGGACCGCGCATGCGCGAATGTAGCTTCGCGATCCAGTGGCTGAGCCCGTCACAGGACAGATGTTCAGGGTGCGTCCGCTTTTTCGTTCCCGCTTCTTTCCTCCTCCCCTTTCCCCTCCCCATGTCCCTCCTTCTTCTCCCTCCTCCCTCTCTCCCTCCCTCTGGCGTCTCCAGCCTACTTTCGCTTCCCGTCAGCGGCCTTTGGCGGAAGAGTGTCCCGCCTCTTCCGCTCTACAGCGGAGGTGGCTGTGGCGGCGGCGGCGGCGGCAGCGGCGATCGAGAGGTTCCTGTCAGGGTCAGCCGGCGGGCCCCCTGGGTGGTCCACCTGCAAGTCGCGGAGCGGCGCCCCGGGGATCGATGGCGATGAACTATAACGCGAAGGATGAAGTGGACGGTGGGCCCCCGTGTGCTCCGGGGGGCAGCGCGAAGACTCGGAGACCGGATAACACGGCCTTCAAACAGCAACGGCTGCCAGCTTGGCAGCCCATCCTTACGGCTGGCACGGTGCTACCTATTTTCTTCATCATCGGCCTCATCTTCATTCCCATTGGCATTGGCATCTTTGTCACCTCCAACAACATCCGCGAGATCGAGGTGAGGGGAGGGAGCTGTGGTGGGAGTTGGCGTTGCTCGGGGGGAGGGTCCTACGCGCCCGCTCCACGGCTTTCCCAGCGCCCAGAATCCAGTTGACTGGCGGACCTCGCGCCGTCCCCCACCCCCTTCCCTTTGTTTCTCCGTTTTTTCTTTCTCTTTCTGCGGGTTTCCTGAATTTGCAGGTTTGTCCTAGCTTTGTCTTGCTCGAGATTTACGAAAACGGAATGAATGTTTAATGCAGAAGATAGGTCAGGTGGAGAACGCTTCTTCAGTGGGCGGTTTGTGTGGTTCCGTCGGGATTAGCGGGGGTTGTTCACGGAGGTAAAAAGAGAAGTGGGGGTGAGGGGCAGTTGTAACTAGGTACATGTAACCCTGAGTGAATTGACAGGGTCAAAGTGCCATTACGTTTGTGGGAAGTATCCCAAGACACAGAGATGAACACCTTGACCATTGTTGGGAAAAGAACTGGAGTCGTAGAGGTATTGACGATTCTAATGTAAAGAAGCTGTCGCATGTTATCAGGTCACATATGAGGACTTATGACAAATGTGCATAGTACTTTTCATTTTGAGCTAATTCGATATTTTTAGTTGTAGGGCAAGATGTACATAAAAGATAACCTGAAACTTCAGTTCTGGTTTTGCTTTTAGGCTACTTTTATTAATGTGCCCTACCTTTGCTGGGTTTTTTTTTTTTTTTTTTTTTTTTTCCCAAAAAGAGCCAGTGACCGCACTCAGGGAGTAAGTTGTGCACTGTCTACCAAACATATTACTGATATTAACTTTGCTGAATATGTAACACATGACAGGAAAACTTGGGGAAACATTTCTTTGTCAGAAGCACAGTATCTTTATTTATCTGCAGGGGTGAAGATGGTTGATAGTACACTGTATTAATATATACTCTATAGGTGTCCAGTATTAAGCGTCTCTCATCTTTTCTTGCATATCTGAGAATGTTTTTTTTTTCTAAATCTATTTGAAAGGGCAGGAACTAGTACCAAGTTCTCTTGATTCCTTCTGTTCTATTTACACACACACACACACACACACACACACACATTTTAATAAATATACTTACGTATGTGATGTATTGGGACTTTGAGAGTAATTTTATTTTTAACTACTGAAATAGGGATGGGGTTCCAGTTTAATTTGCAGTGTTATCTCTAAAAGCAAGATTGATGTATTTTGTAATTCTACAGTGCTTACTTCAGTGTTGTTGACAGTAATAAGAATAGTATCTATAGAATAACTAGTTTTAAAGTTTTTTACTAAAAATTCATTCTCAATTTAATAACGAGAGTTACAGTTTTTTTTTCAGCATGTATTTTAGTTTATCACCTTAATCTCCCTAATAATCCTGCAAATGTAGTACTTCTTGTTCTAACCATACTAGGATCACACACTATATTAAGATATGGGCAAAGCGGTGTCATGCAAGGAACATGGGCATTGGCTGGGGTCAGGCAGAGCTGGTTTTAAATTCCAGCTCAGCTACTAACCAGCTCAGTTTCTTGGAAAATTTCCTTAATCTCTCTGAGCTTCAGTTTCCTGCAAAATAGGTAGAATAATTCATATCTTCTAAGGTGTGAGAATTAGAAGCAATGTAAATAAGATGTCTGGCACTAGGTATCTGTCTCCTGATCCTTAATCAGGAGACGAGAAATAGAGAGGTTGAGATTTGACAGTAAACTAGTTGAGAGTATTGTAAAAAATGAGACAGAAACTCAGGTGTCTTGATTCCCAGCTTTAAGCTTTCACCCTACACTAAGATCCTTACTGCAATGTTAGTAAAGTAGAAGAAAATAATTTAACATCAGAAATTTGAATGATTTTATTTAAACTTCTTAAGATAATAAGATGAAAATAGCAATAATTTGGAATTGTGTATAAATTAGTATTCTCAGAACTCAGCTTCCATTAGTATTTACTATAGTATAAAAATAAATATTTAACTTTTCTTAAAATCTTTGGGTTTTGGAGTAAAATAAGGTTCTTCACGCTAAGTAGTAGACGAAATAGAAATTTTTCAAACGGCTCTCATGTGTAATTCTGATTTCAAGTTGCCTGAAGAATCCGCTGCAGCTTAGCCTGGTTAAAAGGGTACTGAAGAGTCAGGGAATTAGGATTGAAATCCCAGCTCTGTCACTCTGTACTTTGTGATCTTAGATATAATTTTGAGTCCAATTTCTTTACTTGAAGAACCAAAAGATTCAGATTAGACTACCTCTAAGAGGCTGTTCAACTCTAAAATTCTATGATTTCGAATTCAAATGTGATTTTAAAAAAGCAGGATGTGTTTAAATTGTATTGCCTTTGGAACACGAGGAAATGAAAATTAAGAATAATTGGGAATTTTTTACTGACACTGACATACAGTTGTGCAGACAGAATCCACATATATATTTTTAAAGTTTGGATGCTAAATGTATAGAGAAATGCTTCTGAATTGTGTCTGGAGATTCCCCAAACACACATACTTGTTTCCTGCTTGTTCTCTACCCTTTGTTACGCACTAGTTGTAAATGGGTAATGAGAAGTTCTTACCAACATTCGCTTCCATACTGTAAGTTACTCACACTGTATTTTTTATTTAAAAAACCCTTTATTGCTATTTTAGTTCAAATTACTAGGGCAAAGGAGGCTTGTCAAATCCAAATGCTTTTTAAATATAGCTTAAAGTGCCAAAATCAAAAATCCAAACTTTTTCAAGTATAAAATCACTGGATTTTTCTCATTCCCACAGAAATGTTACATTAAGAATTACTACTTTTGAAAAGTGTCTTGGACACCCCTGGAAAAAAAAGATATTTTCACATTTTAATGCTTAACTTTGGTAGCAGATTTCCTCTACTTTTTAGGTTTATGTATCTTGTTTAGTTGGTTTTTAGATTTTCAATAATCTAAATAAAATGAGGCTAATAGAAAATCATAATTGCTTTATCATTCACGAGAAAATATTTTAAATATTTAATATCTTCATTTATTATCAGGGCAAGGAATGAAGATTTCCTTTAATTTGGCAATTGTGAGTCAGGCACATCTTTCAAAGGGCACTGATTTTCTAGTCTAGGACCCTTGTTGGTGAGACTGAGATACAGAGGTTACTTGAAAAATATAGTGAGGTTATTCTTAACTTTTGTAAAAGTATCAGTGTGAAGTTACATAGTTTTAAATTTGTGGTTAAAGTCAGATTAGGTTGTTATTCAGACTAAGTTTAAAAACTAAACATTTACTTCAAGTTAGTGTTGCCAAAACGTTTAAGGTACATTTTCATGAGATCTTAGTGAATTAGCTCCCCCTTCCCCACGTTTGATAAACTCTCAACTTTCTTCTTCACCTTATTTTATTTACTGCCCTCGATTATTTAATCCTGATTATTTTCTGTTGTCCTAGTTTCTGATAAAAATTTTTATGTATGTTTTTACTCCTAAATTGAATTATTAGATTATAAGATTTTTAAGGAGATTAAATTTCTCATCTGTATTTAGCAATCTTTGTTATACTTAGGCTTTAGCTAAGAGTCAGGGAAGAATAAGTTGCTTTGTATAAATTATTGTTAAAGATTAGGCACTTTTATGTTAAAAAGTTTAAGGTTTTAATATTCAAGTTGATTTTAGTTACTTAGAAGCTGACTTTTGGAAATTAAGGTTTGTGGTGTTTTAACATGTTTCTCAAGTAATGTTAGTACTTAGAGCAAGGAATGCGAAAGTAAATATGGCCAGCTGGAATGTTTTTGCATGGCCCAGGAACATTTTACAGATGAACATTTGTAATCGATTTGATGATAGGAGAGCACTAACTTTGAATCCCAATTATGAGAAATGTCTCCTCCAAGATTTCCATTCTTCTCATTAATATTAGTAGACCTATGTTACCAAAAAATTGTACATATTATTGTTGCATTTTGAATTTTATCAATAAAAATTGTTGCAAAGTTGTTTTCTCTCTCGTTACATAAGAACCTACATACCTAATATCTTGGACCATGCTTCTGGGTCCACAAAGCCTGAAGTATTTACTTTCTGGCCTCTTACAGAAAAAAATTACCTGCCCATGACTTAGAGTTTTAATGAATCATACCAGCAAAGTTAGCATTTGCTACACAAATAGCTGTGTTTAATTTACATGTTCTAGTCCTCAATAATTGTTCAAGGTAGGTGTAATGATCACTGGCAATTGCTTAGGTTCTGTCTTTGTACAGATTGAGTAGATATAAAATTTACCATTAATCTTGGCTTAGGAACATCATTCTTCATTTCTTTGTCACAGACAAAAATCAGGCAGCCTAAACAAAGTTGCTTTTGAAAGTTTTATTTTACTTACCTCTCGAAAGGTCTCTCGAAAAGACTTCAGATAAATCATTTAGTGTGGAATAATCAGTTCAAGGGGGAGTACTTAAAATACGATTTTTAACTTAATTTGATTAATACTTAAAATGATTTACCTTATTACTCAGCATTTTGTTGAATGACCTGTTTAGGTCTTATGTTGATTTCCTTTTTGACAAATTTACATTCAAAATGGAAGTTTTCCAGTCCTTTTCCTATATAGTGTAAGAAATGCACATCTTTCAAATTCCTCCTTTCCCACTGCATTAAATTCTGAGTCTGTTTCTTAGGAATAGAATGTATTTTTAGAATTACCAAGAAGAAATGCCAGTTTGACTTAAGTGAACAATTACAGTGGTAGCAAAACAAAACTGAGAATGTGATATCTCCTATCTGCTCATCTACATCTGTTCTATTTTGCCTCTGGTTCTTTGTCTTGGATTTTAGCTAATGGGCAAGTCTCCAGACTATCATTGTAGTTTGCACTGTGCCTTGTATGCTCTTAACATTAGTAAGCATTAATTTTTCAAAATGAGAGAACTGTAGCTCCTCTTCCACTTGGTAGCCTCTTTTGTTTCTAAACATAGGAACTATGTGCTTTAGTGTGAACTTTATTTTTTGAATAAAGTTGTTACAACCCATGGTAACAACTTTATTCAAAAAATAAAGGATTGTTAGGCCCATAAGGTTTTATTAAGGTCTGGACATTATGTCTGGCTACCCTTGAATTTTAGCTGATAAAGGGTGTTGTGGTTTTATTTGATGGTGAAAACTCATAAGCTGAGTTAAATTTACAAAGGATTTTAATCAACATTGGACATTGTCTTCATACATTTTCTTCAAAGTGCATCGCTGGGAATAGTGGGAGATAGGGAAAGTTTGGGAACAGGACTTCCCTCCCTGCTCCCCTCCCCCCACACCTTTTTGGAGCAGAGGACCTTCTTAAGGAGCTTGGCATCTTTTGGGGAAGATGAGACACAATAACAAGAAAACTAAGCATTGCTAGGTGAATGGCACAGGGAAGAATATCCTTTGGTAGTTCAAAGGAGGATGCAATTACATCTATTTCTAATGACCATGGAATGCTGTGTAGGAAGTGGGCTTTGAGCTGGTACTTGATAAATAGCACTTCTTTAGGGGAGGTTTGGATGCATTCCAAGAAAGGTGATTAGTATGAACAATGATCTAGTGGCAGGAAATCAAAAAGTGTATAGATAAAATAGGAGTAAGGGCAAATTAGTTGGTGCTAGATTGTGGATAGTCTTGAGTATTTGATAATGAATATATTAAACCAGGGAAGTGACATGATTGCTACACTATCAGTTAGGAGTGGGCTGAGCAATGAGTAATTACGATTTTCATTCTCATGTAAAATGCCTTAGGAACATAGTATGAGGCTGTCATGGAGTTCTGTTTTACTGAGTCTTCACTTGATCTAATCATTTACTGCCCAGCCATTCTTAGGATTGGCTCTCATGCTTATAGTTCGGCATGGAAGCTAGGGTTCTAACTGCCTTTTCACGGTAGCAATATGGAAGAAGGGGTGAACAAAGGGATAAAGGGCTTTTAAAGAAGGTTCTTGAAAACTGTCATGTACCACCTCCACTTGGTAACAAGGCCACACAAACTACAAGGGAGGCTGGAAAATGTTTTCATTCTGATAACAAGCTTCTCAGTAAGTGAGAGTTTTGTACTGTGAAAGAAAGATAGAATAGAAAATGAGCTGAGGGGTTGCTATTAGCAGTCTCTGCAACACAGGGTTAGAGGAAGATTTATCTGGTGGTGAAATGGTATGTCATCAGGATGAGAGTTAGATCTCATATAGACGTGAGACTAGTAGTTTAGACGCTGGAATTAATGTTTGCATTTTTATATTGATTATAATAACATTGAATCCAACTTGATTTCATAGTGAAAGTCATTAATGTTTTTTCATGTGAAAAGCGAGTTAGGTATGTGGCTTTGCTGATACGTAAAAAAAAGTTATGAGTATTGAATATCACCATCTTCCTCTTGTTTTCTTCAGCCTCTTTTTTCCATCTGTTCAGCATATAAATGTGTTTTGGTTTCTTCTCAAAAAACAAAAATATCCTGTCTTTTATTTTTATTTTATTTTTCTTTTTTAGGGACAAGGTCTTGCTCTGTTGCCTGGGCTTCATTGCAGTGGTACAGTCGTAGCGCACTGCAAACTCGAACTCCTAGGCTCAAGCAACCCTTCCACCTCAGCCTCTTGAGTAACTAGGACTATAGGCGCATGCCACCAGGACTGGCCAATTTTTAAATTTTTGCTAGAGATGGGGGTCTCGCTTGGTTACCCAGGCTGCTCTTGACCTCCTGGCCTCAAGCAGTCCTCTTGCCATGTCCTCCCAGAGTGTTGGGATTATAAGCATTGTTAGCCACCACACCTGGCCTTTTTTTGAAAAAAATTAGAGATGGGCCTTGCCGTTGCCCAGGCTAGAGTGCAGTGGCATGTTCATAGCTCACTGTTGCCTCAAACTCCTGGGCTCAAGTGATCTTCTTGCCTCGGCCTCCCAAGTAGCTGGGATTACAGGCGCAAGCCACTGTGTCTGGCTTATCTTAATTGTATTTCATAATAAAACTATTAATAATGACTAACATTTTTTAAGAGTTTACTCTGCTAAGAGTTTTACATACATCATGTTGGTTGATACAGTGACACTTAACAAGGGTAACATTATTATTCTCTCCATTTTTTTTTTTTTTTTGGATGAGGACATTGAATCTGAGATTAAGTCTTCTGCTTAGTCACACAGGTGGGATTCATACTTTAGCCATCTGACCTCTTGTTTAGTTTCCTGTAGTTTCCTGTATTCTCTTTCCATACAATCTGTTTAGAAAGAAGGGTCCATGCTTATTGACAATGTCCATTCCCATCTCCCTTTAACTCCTTAATTTGCTGCATTTGAAGTATGTTAAGTGGTAAAAAATCCTATGAAGAAAAATGAAGGAAGGGTTGATGATTTATAATTTTAAATAGGGTAGCCAGGGGAAGCCTCAGTAAAATGGCATTTGAATAAAGAACCAAAAGAGGGAAGAGAGTGAACCATATTGATATGTGAGGGAAGAATGTTCCAGGCAGAAGAAATAGTAAGAGCATAGGTCCTGAGGAATGTGCTTAGTTAGGTGTTTGAGGAACAACAAAGAGGCCAGTATGGCTGAAGTAGAGGGGGAAGAATAGTAGAAGATGAGGGTATTGGGAAGTATTGGGAGGAATATCACATGAAGCACTATAAGAACTTTGGCTTCTCCACTCAGTTTGGTGAGAAGCCATTGAAAAGTTTTGTACAGATAGGTGATATTATTTCACTTATGTTTAAAAAGAGTCACTCTGGCCTTGACGTGGAGAATATTGCCTGGTAAATAAGAGTAAAGCAGGGTATTTCTGACAGGAAAAAGCCAAAGCATATTTCCTAGTCTCGCACACCACTCAACACTTCTGACACCACATGTGTGGAAATTTTTCCCTACACACCATCCAGTTCTGACACCAGATTCTCCGGCATACACCAATTGGGTGTCGTATAATTTCATTAAATTCTGGCACTATCTACTAGGAGATAGTATCAGATCCCACAGGGTAAGGGCTCAGTCCCACAAGACTGCCTCTCACTTTAGATGCCAATTGCAAGTCCCAGGCTGCGACCTGTACTTCTGGCCAAATTGCTATAAACTGGTGTTTCCATGACCCCCTCGAGTTTGCTTTATTTGCTAGAGCGGCTCATAGAACTCAGGTAAACACTTTATTTACGTTTACCCGTTTATTATAAAGGATATTACACAGGATACAGATGAAAAACCAGATGGAGATGTAAAGGGAGATGTTTGGAGAAGAGGTTCAGAGCTTCCATGTGCTCACTGGGGTGCCACATTTCAGGCACTTCCATGTGTTCAGCTATCTGGAAGCTCTCTGAACCCTGTCTTTTTGAGTTTTCATGAAGGCTTCATTATGTACACGATTGACTCAATCATTGACCATTGGTGATCAACTCAGTCTTCAGTCACTCTGCCCCCTGGGACTCAACCTTCAGTCCCTTTCCCCTTCCCACAGGTCTGTTCATGCCTTGGTCTTTCTAGTTACCAGCTTCCATCCTGAAGCTATTTAGGGGGCGCCAACCACCAATTGTATCATTAGCATATGAAAGACACTCATCACTCAGAGACTGTAAGAGTTTTTTTTAGGAGCTCTGTACCAGGAAACTGGGAGCAAAGATTAAATATGTATTTCTTACTGTAAATCACAATATCACACAGGGAAACCAGTTAAGAGGCTATTGCAAGTAATTCAAGCAGGAGATGATGGTGGTCACAGTAGAACGGTTGCAGTGAAAAGCAGTTAGATATAGAATATATTTATGAAAGTAGAGCTAATAGAATTTTCTCATGCAATTGATATATGGGGTGTAAGAGAAAGTGAAGAATCAAAGATGACTAAGATATTTTGGTTTGTAACTGGAAGGATGGAGTTGTCATTTTTCAAGATGGGGAAGATTGCAGGAAAATGAGGTTTTAAGTATGCTAGTAAGAGGATGTGGTGGGGGAAGCAGAATAAATAGTTCAATATTTGACTTGTTAGGATGAGATGCCATTAGACATCCAAGTTGGGAATAATGAGTAGGCAAACAAATATAGAGTTCAAGGGGAAGGTTGAGACTAGAGTTACACATTTTGAGGGTTAATCAGCATAGGTGATGTATAAAGGCCTAATTAGCATAGATATTGTATAAAGGCCTAAGATAGGATGAAATCATAGGAGTGATTTATAGGTCAAAGAAAAGTAAGAAGATCCCTGAGTCACTCCAGTGTTTAGAGGCTGGGGAGATAAGGAGGAACTAGCAAAGGAGACTGAAAAGGAGCAGCCAGTGAGGTAGGACAAAAACATGGAAACGGGTATCCTGGAATCAAAGGAAGAGCTTGTAAACAACATGCCAAATGTTGTTGCTCATGGTTCACAGAAGAGCAGGACTGAGAACTGACTTTTTTTTTTTTTTTTTTTGAGACAGAGTCTCGATCTGTCACCCAGGCTGGAGTGCAGTGGCACGATCTCCGCTCACTGCAAGCTCCACCTCCCGGGTTCACGCCGTTCTTCTGCCTCAGCCTCCCGAGTAGCTGGGACGACAGGCACCCGCCACCAGGCCTGGCTAATTATTTGTATTTTTAGTAGAGACAGGGTTACACCGTGGTCTCGATCTCCTGACCTCGTGATCCACTCGCCTCGGCCTCCCAAAGTGCTGGGATTACAGGCGTGAGCCACCGCGCCCGGCCTGAGAACTGACTTTTGATTTAGTGACATCAAAAGCAGTGGTGAACCTTACAGAGAGTGGCATCACCATCCACGGGTTTTTCATGCCAGAAACCCTGGAAATCAACCTAAGTGTATTTGCCCTCATCCCATCTCTAGGCACTAAGTTCTGTAGATTCTACCTTCTCTTTCTTTTGTGAATCTGTCTTTTGTATTCCTGCTGCCACTTTATTAGTTTAAGTTCTCAACATATTTCACCTGGATTATTGTGGTGGCATTCTGTCTGGCATTCTCTTTAATCTCTCTGCACATTGCTGCCACAGTGATTCTTTTTAAGAGGCTAGTCTTAATGTTTCCTTCTTTTATTTAAAATTTCTCTTATGGCTGTTTCTGTCTAGCATTCATGATACTGTTCAAACCCCTTTACATAGAGTGTAATTTTCTTCATGATAGGCTACTTTCTGCTTTTCTAGCCACATCTCCTACCACTCCCCTACCTTATGCTCTAGTCATGGCAAACTACTATAGTTTCTGGAATGTGGCATGCTAATAGTTTACCTGAAATGACCTTCCTTTTCTTATTCTATCACATTTTCAAATGTAGTTCCTATTAACATGGAAAGTCTTCCTTGATTCTCCTTTTTCTACCTGGTATATATGCTTCTCTCAGTTTCCAGAAGTACTAGCTTACAGCCTGCCTTAAAATTATATTATCCTGTAATTATTCATAAATGTGACTTTCTATCCCACTTGTCTGTAAATTCTTTTGTAGCATGAACAATGTATTTTTCCATTTTGTATTCTCATCCTGTAGACAGTGCCTAGCACCTAATAGAGACTCAGGTTTGAATGAGTGAATGAAACTCAGTCAGTACCACCAAGACATCTTAACACAGTTTGTTGAGAGTTTTTTGGTCATCTGAATGGTATTATGGGTCTGAAGGAGTTCTTGAAATTACCCAAGGAAAATATTATATACTATAAATCAAGCTTGTATAACTGTGATATCCATCCATATCTAAAGGCAAAACAAATTTGCCTATTGAAGAGTAATCCAGAGAGTGCTGAAAATTTAACAAACAGGTTAATTGGCAAATGCTGCAGCAAAGAGAGACAAATATCGAAACTATATCACGTTCCAAGCCCCCAGTCAGGGGTGTAGTCTCTCTTTGTACTCTCTCCCTGTAGATAACATCTACTCAGCAGGTTTCATGGAGAAATTTGCTGACTACTAGACTAGCTTGTATTGCCATACCACCTATACTTTTTTTTTTTAATAAAAATATCCATTCTATTTTAATGTTGTTTTCTGTGTTAGATACTGAACTCCAGGAGGTCAGGTGCTAGGCTGAATCCTCTTTGCTGGGACCATAGAGGCATTCATAAATGTTAGGTGAATGAATGATTACATCATGATGGGCAGTCAGAAAGAAATGAAAGTCCTATTTCCTATCTGTTTATATGCAAATATTTGATTATGTTGTTCTCCTCAAAACTCTTCAGTTCCTTATTTCCTGCCAGACATTTTAACACTCAGGGTTACTTAGCTTGCTGAGGCTTTATTGTCAGCAGCGGTAACCAGCTCTGGCTAGCTTAGACAGGAAAGAAAGTATTAAAGGAGGATTGGGTAACTCTCACACAAAATGGATGGGACATATAGAGAGTCAGGTTTGGAGACAAGTGGGAGGTAAGGGAGTTTTGAAAGTATAAACAGTCTGATCCAGATGCCACAGCTGCTGTTGAATTTCTCTTGCTAGACTACTACTGTGACTGCTCATTTAATCACACCCACTCTTTGTTTCCCAGGATTCACTGGTTTATGTGGGAGTGTCTGATTGCTGAGTCTAGCTCTTGTACCTTTACATTGGCTACCATGGGTTTATGGAGAGGAAGAACCCATCTCTCCCTCTGGTTTTTGAAGTGGGAGGTGGAGCCCTGCATCCTTCCAAAACTCACAATGGACAGTTCCACAAAACTTGGAAACAATTCCAGCAATTGCCAGGGTAGTTGTATTTTTAAAATGAGATGATGTGTGTTAGAAATAGATAATCAGTGCCATGAAGAAAAGTCAGCACAGAGACAGAGGACCTCTCAGAAACGCAGTCTTTACTTTCTGCAGAAAGGGCGCTCCTCGCAGATGGAACAATGGTGAGAGCACACTTGAACAAAGGAAAATCAACATATTTATCCCTTATACATTTGGGTCGTCCTTACTGCTGTGTCCTGCATCCATTGGCTGGAGCCGGACCTCACAGTCTTAAACTGATTCCCAATTTGCTGATAACCTAAAACTTTCCTAAATAGGTAAGTGCAAGGCAGAACAAAGGAGAGGAAGTTGCTTATGAAAGGTTTAAGGAAGCAATAACATTTCCAAATAAGGAAGGGTCATAAGCTATGAGCTAGGACTTGCCTGGGTCTGTCCAGGCATGCCTGAGTAAGCTGAAGCAACTAACTGGGCTAAAGTGTAAGAAATAATAGTTGATAGGAGGCTTTAGAGTAAGAAGCTATTATTTCTAGTGTCTATTATTTTATTTTTAAACCAAGACGAGCTTTGAAGAGCTTTTCTACTTTCTACATGTGTATTAAGTACTTACAATGCCTGGCACTTAGTATACATTCAGTAAACAGTAGTCAGTGAAATACAGTATATAGTTTTGGGTCCAGTTTACCTTCTTAGCTGCCTCCTTTCCTTCCAACATGAAAATTCCATAAATACAAAATGTGTATGCTATTGTCCTTAAATATACCTTGTGATTTCCACCTCTGTCTTCTCCATATGCCACCTCTTTCTCTCTTTTCCATCTTTCTTTTATGGCTCTGTTCAAATCTTTGCTGCTTCTCAGTAAGAAAGAAGTGTTGGTCCATCTATTTATTATTCCTCTATGCCATCTAGTTTGGCACTTAGAATTTAAGGTAGTTTTCTTGGTATTTATGTGTTATCTTTGATAAAGTAGTCTGCTAGAGGGCAAAGGGGACTGACTATTTTGGGGGAAAAAATGGTTTAGTAGAAGGAGCATGAGGCTTGGAGTCAGAAATCCTTGGTTCCAGCTTAGCACTAGCTATTACTACTTGTGTGACCTTGGACAAGTTTCTGAATGTGTTCTTTTTATATAAAATGGAGATAATGCTATAGAATTTTGGTGAGGGTCAGATGAAATATGTATGTGAAGGAAAAGGCTGTGTAAACTGTATAACCTATGATTGCTTTTGTGTGTATCTTATACCTAATGTCATGCCTTACACATAGGCTTAATATATTAATGATAATGATTTTTTTAAACAGTCCTTTCAGATTTTCATGGCATCAAAAGACATGTAATTTTTTAATACATTTAAAAAATTGTAGTCAGATTGTGATAAAGATGTTATAGCTATCTTTTATTTTGTTCATGTGTAATTTAATATTCAGTGATTACTCTTGGTTCCAATAAAATGTTATATTGTTATATTTTATACTGTAGCATAATTTATTAGATTTCAAATTCCATCAGATTATTTTTGTTCAGTTAAAAAAAGAATAGGATTTCTCTTGCAGATTTTGCCCCTAGAAACTCATTCTAAACAGAGTGATTTGAGAGGTTTCTGTTCAAAAGTGTATAATATGGGAATAAGTTCAGCTGGCAACTTTTTTAATGCTTAGATTAGTCTTAAGAGGGAGAAAATATACAGAGATTTTAAAATATAGTTCGTTTTTCCGAATGGTCTTTTCTTTCATCTCTCCAGCATCATAAAACTTGGTATTTAAGTGGAATATTGTGTATGAAAAGGCCCCAGGTGCAAAGTTGTGGCCCAACAGGTCTAATGAAAGATTACATAGGCTTTGCCTCTCTTCGTTTGGGAGACCTGTGTTTTCAGTTTGTTTTAATTATGTGACTAGCTCTTCTTTAATTTTGTAGTGAAAGAAAAGTTTCTCTAAACAATTTCATCAGTAAACAAATAAGCTTTGATGAAAACTGTTTCTATAGGAGGTTACACTGGAATTTGACAAAACCAAGTTTTGTTAAGCAAATATATGACTTTTAAAAAGCAACTAAATGTTACACCTTACCAAGGAGTACTACAGTGTCTTAATCAGCTGGGTGATACCTTCCATTGGTTGGGTTAAACAACCAATGTTTATGTCTTGTAGTTCTGGAGGCTGGGAAGTCCAAGGTCAAGGTACTGGTAGATTCAGCTCCTAGTGAGGTCCCTTTACAGGCTTGTAGATGGCTGCCATCTTCCTTTGTCCTCAGATGATAGAGATTGAGATAGCTGTGGTCTTTTTTCCTCGTCTTATAAGGACACTAATCCCATCATAGGAGCTCCACCCTCATGACCTCACCTAAATCTGATTACCTCCCAAAGGCCCCTTCTCCAAATACCATCATACTGGGGGTTGGAGCTTCAACATAGGACATTTAGGGGGACACAAACATTCAGTTCATAACATTCAGGTGGCAAGTAAGCATATAAAAATGCTCAACATCATATATCAATAGAGAATTACAAATTACAACAACAATGACATATTACCACATACCTAGTAGGATGGTGAAAATCCAAAACTGACACTACCAAATGCTAAGGGAGGATGTGGAGCAATAGGAATTATGATGGAACGCAAAATGGTACAGCTTCTTTGGAAGTCAGTTTGGCAGTTTCTTACAAAAGTAAACATACTCGGCTGGGCGCAGTGACTCACGCCTGTAATCCCAGCACTTTGGGAGGCCAAGGCAGGTGGATCATGAGGTCAGGAGATCAAGACCAAAATAAGAGTTTAAGAGAAATAATGGGGCTGGGCACGGTGGCTCATGCCTGTAATCCCAGCACTTTGGGAGGCCAAGGTGGGCGGATCATGAGGTCAACAGATAGACACCATCCTAGCCAACTTGGTGAAACCCCGCCTCTACTAAAAATACAAAAATTAGCTGGGCATGGTGGTGCACTCCTGTAGTCCCAGCTACTTGGAAGGCTGAGGCAGGAGAATCACTTGAACTCAGGAGGCGGAGGTTGCAGTGAGCTGAGATTGCGCCACCGCACTCTGCCTGGTGACAGAGTGAGACTCCGTCTCAAAAAAAAAAAAAAAAAGCAAACATACTCTTACTGTATGATCCAGCAATAGCATACCTTGTATTTACCCAAGTGCATTGAAAACTTATGTCCACACAAAAACCTGCACATGGATGTTTAACAGCTTTATTCATAATTTCAATAACTTGGAAGCAACCAAGATGTCCTTCAGTAGGTGAACAAATCAATAAACTGTGGCACATCCACACAGTGGATATTATTTATTGCTAAAAATAAATGAACTGTGAACCCATGAAAAGACATATAAAATCTTAAATGAGTATTACTAAGTGAAAGAAACCAATCTAAAAAGGGTACATACGGTATGATTTCATATATAACATTCTGAAAAGTACAAAACTATGACGACAGTAAAAAGATCAGTCCTTTCCAGGGGTTAGCAGAGAAGAGGGATATAGAGTACAGAGGTTTTTTAGGGCAGAGAGACTATTCCGTATGATAACATAATGGTGGATACTCATTATACGTTTGTCAAAACCCATAGAAAATGCACCAAGTGTGAACCCTAGTGTGACCTGTGGGCTTTGGGTGATGGTGTTGTGTCAATGTAGGTTCGTCGGTTGTAGCAAATGTACCACTGTGGTGTGAGATGTTGATAGTGGGGGAAGTTGTGTGTGTGTCAGAGGCAGAGGGTATATGGGAGCTCTGTACTTTGTTCAGTTTTGCTGTGAACCTTAAACTATAAAAATTAGTCTATTTAAAAATGTTTATGGTAGAAAAAAAAGCCTTTCAATTTAGCTATCAGGCCAGATCTTCTGACAGCAACCAGTATACTGCAATTCAATTCTGGCACTAACCACCCTGAAATGGTGTCAGACTCCACAGGTTCAAGGGCATGGTCCCCAACAAGACTGCCCCCACTTCAGACACCAGCTGCAAGTCAAGTTCCCAGGCCACTCATACTTCTTGTCAACTGGCTCCAAATCCAGGGGGTTCCCAAGACCATTCTCGCTACCTCGCCATAAGATTTCCCTCACTTCAGATGCCATTTGCAAGTTCAGGGATCTCCAGGTCACCCATATTTCTGATCAACTGGCTATATATTCAGAGGGGGTCCTAGAAGACACATATAGCAAGGTCTCGAAGAGTCCTGAATGCAGAGCTTTTATGCCCTCTCCCTGTATACTTAGAGCACATTACCCTCCCAGCACATTAGTGGATTCACCAACCAGAAAGCTGTCCTTCACTTCAGTGTCTAGAGTTTCTATTGGGACTTCATGATGTAGGCTTGATTGATTGAAGACTAATTGATTGAACTAAATTTTTAGTCCCACTTTCCTCCTAAGAGATTGGGCTGGGCCAGAGGTTCCCAATCACACAATTAGTCTTTCTGGTGACTAGCTGCTATCCTGAGCCATCTTGTTAACATAAACCCTGGTGTGAATCAAGGGGCTTATGAATAACAAAGATACTTCTGTCACCTGGGAAATTCCAAGCGTAAAGCTCCTTGCCGGGAACCCAAGACAAAGACAAATTCAGCACCAGGTGTTGAAAAAACAGTAGCTCTTGGTAACCTAATTTTTTTCAAAAGTATGTCATGGAAAGCTGAGGTGACTGAAAAGTATTTAAGATTGAAAGATTTAAGAGGAAAAGCTGATTTATTGATCTCTGTTAATCTAGTATTTTAATAGTTTAGATGTTTTGGCTATGTAAATATGCAGTTTTGAATTTTGTATGTATGATTGTATGCATAAATATATTTCTTTGATAAAAAGAAGAGAGGACTTTACTTGGAAAGATCAGCCAGTAGAACAACAGAGGACCCTTTCCAGTTTTTACTACCGCACACTGTCAAACAGATGACCTTAAAAACAGTTTTTGTCTGAGCTCTAGGTCATTTCATTGGACTTAATTTTCCTTTTAATAGCAAGTCATTTCAGAGTGTTTTAGGTATCCACTTTCTCTAAGGAAGTGCTTAGTTATATTTTTCTCTTGCAGATTGATTATACCGGAACAGAGCCTTCCAGTCCCTGTAATAAATGTTTATCTCCGGATGTGACACCTTGCATTTGTACCATTAACTTCACACTGGAAAAGTCTTTTGAGGTCTGTGTTTCCAAGTAAGGTGCTAGAAAAGCCATGCTTTAAAAAATACTGATATTGTACTAAATGTCTTTTATAAGATATTTTCCTTTTATAGAGAAGTCACTTTAATTTACGGGAGTTTATAGGCTTTTGAGGAAGATCGTTTTATGTGTTTGGCTGTTGGATTTTGCTGTCTGGTAATTGAATACATTTATTTGAATGGTTTAGTTAGTACTTTGTAGACAAAATTTAAGACATTGTATTTTATCTTTTCAATAGATAATTTTATGACTGTACGAATCAGTTTTTTATCAAGTTTTATATACTTGTATTTTTAAAATTATTGCTGAAATTGTTGTGCATACTTACAATACTAAAGCAAGCTTTACTTTAGAAAATAAATAATAATTCTCCCATTACTTAATTGAATTATTTTTATGACATATGAAGCATTATAAAAAATGCAAACACTTATTAAAACCTTACTGATCATTTATGTTTTTATAAGTAGTTAGAAATCCATGTGTTTGCACTTACACTGCCGTTCTGAGCACATGCTAACGGACGTAAAGATTCAGAATAGGCATGTAAAGACCACTTTGTATTCTCCTGTGCCTGAAAATTGAGCTTAAAATAATTATTCTTAAGGGAGCAAAACTGCATTAATACATGCCAACTGTTTAGATTTTCTGAACTTCAGATTTTCTAAAGGTAGTGATGACTTTAATAGTCCCTAATAGTTGGTTGCCATCTAGTGGTTGTAGATGCTCTTGCACTGACATAAAGGACAGGATAATGCTGCTTTTGAATGATACATGAAAACAAATTTTGTAGAAGACAAATGTAATTATTTAACTTTGTTTCAGCAGAAACAGAATATATATTTAAAGTATCTTTACAAGTCCATGATTTTTCAGTGTGATGGGCAGACAATAAAGATGCAATAAATTCTGCTTTTGTCAGAACAGGCAGAATTGAAGAAACGAGAGACTAGTAGTGATATAGAAGCTTCATTAATTTTCTCTCCCATTCAAAAAACACTTCAGAACTTGTTTTTTGCAAAGGCAGTCAACCTCAAATTCATTCTCTTGTGGATTCTGTGTTTCTTCACAAGCTCAAACTTTGAATTGGACTAAACTCTTCAGGGAACTTCAAGTAGGTTATTTTGTCTCAGTGTTCATTCAAATAATCTCTTTTTCAATTTACAAATTGAATTTACTGTACTGAATCTTGAGGTAGTATTTCCTTTTGAAAAAGAATATTCATTGTCTCAATTTCTGTGATGTAATTTTGATATTCCCTCTCTTCCACAAGAAGGTTTCCATGTAAACATTTTCTTTATATAGAATGGGAAAATTTGCATGGTTTGACATTTGAAAGTCAAGCATTAAATAAATGATAGTATATATAAAAATAGCAAATCAAATGAAGTCTACTTATAATGTTACTGAATTACTTTTAATTGAGGATAAGAATATAGAAAATAAAGGTAGCAACCAGAAAGGAGAAAATAGCTTAATGTTTGCTACTTCTAAAAATTTTAATCATTTAAGATGGCTTCTTAGCATCTTCTAAATAAGTGTAATGTTTATAGGTTACCCTTCTTTCCCAGGTTATTTCAAAGTTGGCTCTATTAAATATATTAAAGTACTTCTCTTGATTATTATAAAGTGGCTTATTATCATAGAACTAATTAGTAGTTTATTAACTCATAATATTATATAGTGTCCTCTTGAGGAATTTATTATATCCCAATTCAAGTTCAGAATTCACTTGGACAAAAAAAGTGAAAGTTTCAACTGCACGTGGTGCTACAGACCTGTAGTGCACACCTCCCAGCGTCTAGGGACAGAGGCGGTAGAACAGCTCAAGCCCAGGAATTAAGGGCCAGCCTGGGCAACATAGCAAGACTCTAGTCTCTGGGAGGAAAAAAAAAGAAACAAGTTTGACCATTATCCCTGTGAAAAGTCGATGCTAACTGGGTGAAGACCGGTTTGAATTAGAGAAAATTTTAAATTGAAGGTAGCTCAGAGTAGGCTAATAGATTCCTTGAAGATTCTTTTTTAATGTAAATGGTACTTCTTTGACGTCTTTAAGGATAGTTTTAAAGTTTACTTGTGGCTTTTTGTAACATACTTTCTTTAACCTTATTTACAGTTGTGCCATTTTAGATTGCTAAGTACTCGTGGAATTTACCCCACTACCTATCACAAATTGTAAATTAATAAAAGTCCAAATTACGTAGCTTTTATGTACACATGAAATAAGTTTATACAGAATAGTTTTTATATGAAAATTTTTTCCCTCTCTGTTTCTCTAGGGCAATGTGTTTATGTATTATGGACTGTCTAATTTCTATCAAAATCATCGTCGTTACGTGAAATCTCGAGATGATAGTCAGCTAAATGGAGATTCTAGTGCTTTGCTTGTAAGTAAAATGATAAATATGAAAATATGATATCTGTAAAATAAGAATATGTAGTAACTGTTCAGTTAGAATTGTGAGGATGAAATTAAAGTGTTGTCATTTATAGTTTGTATAGTGAGGATTTTTTTTTCCCCCGAGATGGAGTCTCACTTTGTCTCCCAGGCTGGAGTGCAGTGGCGCAGTCTCGGCTCACTGCAGCCTGCACTCCCCAGGTTCAAGCAATTATGCCTCAGTCTCCCGAGTAGCTGGGATTACAGGCGTATACCACCATGCCCAGCTAATTTTTGTATTTTTAGTAGAAACGGGGTTTCAACATGTTGGCCAGACTGCTCTCAAACTCCTGACCTCATGATAAGCCCACCTCGGCCTCCCACAGTGCTGGGATTACAGGCATGAGCCATCATGCCTGGCCTGTATCATGAGGATTTTTAGTTAAAATATTTTTTCCTGGAATTTGCACAGATGCATTGATGCCCAGACTGGTTTGGAAATCTGTGGACTAGGGGATCTTAGTTTCTTTACTGTTGTTCAGTTTTCCATATTAGTAGTTAGTGCCTATATATATTTTTTTATTTTTTATTTTTTATTATTTTTTTTTGAGACAGAGTCTCACTCTGTCGCCCAGACTGGAGTGCAGTGGCGCGACCTCGGCTCACTGCAGCCTCCACCTCCCAGGTTCAAGTGATTCTCCTGCCTCAGTCTCCTGAGTATCTGGGATTACAGGTGCGCATCACCAAGCCCAGCTAATTTTTGTATTTTTATTAGAGATGGGATTTCGCCATGCTGGCCAGATTGGTCTCAAACTCTGGACCTCAGGTGATCTGCCCTCCTCAGCCTTACAAAGTGCTGGGATTACAGGCTTGAGCCACTGCGTCTGGCCCTAAGTATTTTATGTTACTGTTGCCAATGCAGCAAACATTCAGAGGCCCGGAGCAATTTAGGATTTCTTAGAATTAATGAATCTCTTAGAATACAATTTAGGACTATGTTGTGAGCAGCATGGGCCTCCTAAATGTAAAATATAACTGCTCTAGGTTATCCTGATTGGTTTTATTGCTGATCATCAGTTGCTGATGTGTGGGATTTTAAGCAATACAAGTCTACTTAAAGATTCCTTGGTATACACAGGGTTCTGGTTAGGCCTATGATATTTTGAATCTATGTGGGGTTTATTCCATAGGATCCAATTTTTAGCACTCAAATCCAGAGAAGATGTTGTACTGTGAGATACACCAAGTTTCTAGACCTTTCTGTATGTATTTTTAAGGGATTATAGATTGTGTGTGTTCTAAAACCCCAGAAATGGTAGCTGATTTACAATTATTTTATTTATATATGTGCTCTGTTCACTGAGGGTAAAGAAAACTGAAACTGATTCTTTTCTTCCAAACTGTAAGCAAAGATTTCAGGCCACACCAGGAATTGATCAACTTTTTCTGTAAAGGGCCAGATATTATGTGTAAGGCCCTGTACAATCTGGCATCAACCTCATTATCTTATATGCTATTTTTAATACATTAAACAAGGCCTGGCTGCCCTGGGCCTTGTTTGCTGCTCCCTAACCATGCATTGTGACACAAGTAATCTGCTCATCTTGCCATTTAGCATTTTATTTGCTTAGAATGTCATTTTTACTGTTTCCCTGGAAGTCTTCTCATCTCAAGGCCTGCTATTTTTCTAAGTGCCCTTCCATGCAAAAATGTGCTTCTTTACATATTTACTTCATTTATTTTTGTGTTCCAAGTCACTACCACTTTTTGCTTGGATAAACAAATTGTGTCTCACATCATCCAGTCCTGCTCCTTTCCAGGCCATTCTCATAGCAGCTATAGTGATGTTTTTAAAAAGTATAAATATCACTTCCCTACCTAAAATCTTTCAGTGGTCATATTAGCACTTGTAGTAAAATCTCAGGATGATCTGAGCTATGTGTAATCCTCTTGTCTCATCACATATCATCCTCCCTCTTGGCATGCTCCAGCTACATTCACCATTACCTTCACAGAAATAAGTTCTTGTTTAGTGGCATGTGGTGTTCTCTTTGCTTAAAACTCTCTTCTGTCTTCTCTTTATATGGCTGGCTCCTGGTCTTTTTTTATGTCTTAACTTAAATGATACCTCCTCCAGAGTCAAACTTTTCATTACCATAGATTCTAAAGCAGCTCCTCCTATCCTTTTTCCATTAAATACTCACATAGCCTCTTCATAACACTTACTGTAATTTGTAATTACATGTTTGCTTACCTATTGTCTTTCTTTCCAGCTATACTGTAAGCTCATGAGGGCAGGGAGCATGACTTTCTCTAATCACTGTTTACCAAGTGCCTGGCTCATGCTTGCACATGGAAGGCATTTAATAAATATTTGCTGAATGAATGTAGACATCTTCATCATGGCTCTTATTTCGTATGATAGTTGGTTTTGTAAGGGTCTGCTTCCTCTGTTACATTTTGAGTTGCTTAAAAATACAGATTGTATTCTTTTCGTTTTTAGCACCTAGTATGGTACATGCTGCATATTAGGTACTCATCAAATAGCTTTGGTTTTTTTTGTTGTTGTTGTTTGTTTGTTTTCTTTTGAGACAGGGTCTCACCACTCTGTCGCCCAGGCTGGAGGGCAGTGGTGCGATCTTGGCTCACTGCAACCTCTGCCTCCCCAGTTCAAGCAATTCTCTGCCTCAGCCTCCCGAGTAGCTGGGATTATAGGCCCCCGCTACCACGCCCGGCTAATTTTTGTATTTTTAGTAGAGACGTGGTTTCACCATATTGGCCAGGCTGGTCTTGAACTCCTGACCTCGTGATCCACCAGCCTCGGCCTCCCAAAGTGCTAGGATTACAGGCGTGAGCCACTGTGCCCGGCTTGTTTTTTTTTTTTTCTGAGACAGGGTTGACTTTGTCACCCAGGCTGGAGTGCAGTGGCACAATCTCTGCTCACTGCAACGTTCGCTTCCTGGACTCAAGCAAACCACCCACCTCAGCCTTCTAAGTAGTTGGGACTAAAGGTGCATGCCACCATGCCTGGCTAATTTTTTGTATTTTTGTAGAGATGGGATTTCGCCATGTTGCCCAGGCTTATCTCGAACACCTGGACTCAAGGGATCCTCCCGCCTTGGCCTCCCAAAGTGCTGAAATTAGGGGCGTGAGCCACCGCACCTGGCCCTCATCAAATAGCTTTTGTAAGCCAGTTAATGCAAAGTACCTAGTATTGCTTAGTTTAGTACCTGACATAGATAGTAAATACTATTTTCCTTTCTTTTAAAACTTCCTTAAGAATTTAGTGGCTAGCAGATATATTTGCCCTAATGTTAATAGCTTTATCAATACAGATAGTGCAGGGACCAAAAAGCTGAGAAGTCAAATATTGAAGAGACATGAGATACCTACCACAGACTTCCTTAGCCTTCTCTTATCTTTTCCATTCACACAACTGCTTTTTTCCAATCTAGACATGGAGAATATAGATACAAGTCAAGGTTAGCTGGTAATGAAATAGTCCTAAGAGGTCTAATTAGGGTCTTCTTAATTTCAAATTGAGATTATCTTGGTATGTTTATGTGTTTTGAGACATGGCTTGATGTGGCGGGAGGGTCCCAGCTCAGACAGGCCCCTAACCTCAGACTTGATATGATCTCTAGTTGAATCCCATAACTGCCACACCTCTTTAAGATCCTCAGTTAGGGACTACGTCAAAACCAAATCTGGACCACAGGCAAATGTTCTGCCTTGTCAGCATTTTTGTTTTTCTTGTGCCTGGATGCACAGTTTAAAGATTGATATATTCTAGGAATCTGCACTAGACTCCTTCCTTCCTTTCTTAGATATAGGATTTAACCCCAAATCACAAAATTTCAGATTGTATAGTTGGACATGTTTATTTTGTGAGGCTCAGTTAAATTAAAGGAATTGCCCAAGGAACTAGAACCTCTAGCCTCTTTAGTTCCAGTTTAAGATTTTCTTGTTATATCACAAATGGATTGGCAATAGACCATTTCTTAATTTTTCTCGGGCAGAAAACCCTTTGTGGTAATGTTTTCTGTGATAAGAAAATAAAAAAGATGTTTATTTGATATATGCATGTATGACAAAACATATGCAAGTAAAGGTTATATTAAAAAGGTAAGACAGTAATGTTCAGAATACATTTTGAATATTTAAATGTGGTGTTATCTATAGCCTACTTACATTACAGACCTGTGTATTATAAGTGAGAAAAATATAGGTATTGAATTCTTAATCAGTAATTTAGGGATGGCTCATAGTTCTCCCAAAGGCCTGGATAATAATTTCTCTCTTCTTTTCCTTCTAAAAACCAGAATCCCAGTAAGGAATGTGAGCCTTATCGAAGAAATGAGGACAAACCAATTGCTCCTTGTGGAGCTATTGCCAACAGCATGTTTAATGGTATGATATAGATACAAATATAGACATATATAATTAGGACAATTTGCATAATTTCATTACAGATTTGATAGTTTAGTAAACATGAATGAAATTGAGAAACTCAAACATTTAAGACTAAATCGAGTATTGAATGGGGTATTATAATGCTTTGTGATTCTCTTTTGAGCATACTTGCATTTTAGAGTGGATTTCTGTCTCTGAGAAGAAAGAAGCAGAAACATTCTGCTAATCTTCTTATTTCATATAAAAATAAAAGTCAGGCTGACCTTCCCACTGACTTTATTTTTATCATGGAAAAGGAGCTATAGTTGGTCATTTAGAGCAGCACTATCTGATAGAAATATAGTGTGAGCTATAAATACAAGTCCTGTAGGTAATTTTAAATTTTCTTTCTTTTTTTTTTTTTTTTTTTGAGACGGAGTGTCATTCTGTTGCCCAGGCTGGAGTGCAGTGGCACAATCTCGGCTCACTGCAACCTCTGTTCCCCGGGTTCAAGCATTTCTCTTGCTTCAGCTTCCCTAGTAACTGGGATTACAGGCGCCCGCCACCATGCCTGGCTATTTTTTTTGTATTTTTAGTAGAGACAGGGTTTCACCATATTGGTCAGGCTGGTCTTGTACTCCTGACCTCGTGATCCGCCCACCTTGGCCTCCCAAGGTGCTGGGATTACAGGTGTGAGCCACTGCTCCTGGGCTGGTAATTTTAAATTTTCTAATAGTCATATTTAAAACTGTGAAAAGAAACAAGTGAAATTAATTTTAGCAATATATTTTATGTAACACAGTATATCCAAGATACTGTTATTTCAGCATATAATACTATATAAAAGTTGAGATACTTCATATTCTAATTTTTTATACTAAGTCTTTGATATCTGATGTGTATTGTACACTTACAGAACATACTGATTTGGACCAACCACATTTCAAAGACTCAGTAGCCCTGTGTGCCTAGTGGCTGTTGTATGAGAATGCAAACAGAGAAATGGATAAGCAAGAAGCTATTAGGGATGCATTATTGGAAGGAAGGAAAGGCAGATTTACCTTGCAATTATAGTTGGGTTAATATTAAAACATTCGATCTTACTGCATGTCAGCTAGCCTATGGGTAAGTGCTAGAACTCTGTTAGAGTGTTAGAGTGTTAGAAATCTGTTAAGGGAAGAGAAGTCCATCTAGAATTATAAAGTTACCATAGTTAATCCACATAGGAATAAAGAAAAATGTGAATCATATGCCTACTCTGTCACAACCACTTTTGGAAGCAAATATCAGGTCCTTATTTCTCATAGAGTTAAGCAGATGCTATGAGTTTTCAAGAGATAGTTAGTAATGTCTTTCTTTGCTTGTGTTTAGATACATTAGAATTGTTTCTCATTGGCAATGATTCTTATCCTATACCTATCGCTTTGAAAAAGAAAGGTATTGCTTGGTGGACAGATAAAAATGTGAAATTCAGAAATCCCCCTGGAGGAGACAACCTGAAAGAACGATTTAAAGGTAAAACATTACTAATATCCCTTAAAAAATTAAACTAGGAGTTTTAATGAAGTATTTTAAATTTTCTGTCTTCAGAATCTTAAAGTTTATGCTTTGAAAAACACAATTTTTCTTTCCTCAGCTTCATACCAAGTTAGGTAAATGTTTTAATGTACTATAATTCTAAAGGAAATGTATACTTTTAATTATGAATTCAGTTTCTGTGGTGTCTTATAAGCATTTCAGCTATAATATTTTAAAATTGCAGCAAAGCTTCTTTTGAATAAACCCCTATTTATTATCCAAATTTATTTATTTCTCTGCCACTTTAATTTCACAATGTAATATTTTGTCTCCTCATCCCTTCCCCACTCCTTTTAAGGTACAACAAAGCCTGTGAACTGGCTTAAACCAGTTTACATGCTGGATTCTGACCCAGATAATAATGGATTCATAAATGAGGATTTTATTGTTTGGATGCGTACTGCAGCATTACCTACTTTTCGCAAGTTGTATCGTCTTATAGAAAGGAAAAGTGATTTACATCCAACATTACCAGCTGGACGATACTCTTTGAATGTCACATACAGTATCCTTTTTTGGCCGGGTATACAGATTCATAGAGCTTGAAAGGAGTTGAGTCAAACCTTATATCTGTTATGTGGCATGTTACCTTGTGCTTTAGTTTTGGTCTCTGCATTTTTACAAAAGTATGTGTGGTATATGTGAGAATGTATTTTTAAATTTATGTCTTCTAGAAATGTTTTCAATTCGCATATACTTGGTACTGGGGTTTGAAGCATATTGTTTGGTAAAATTACTTAAAATGTAGGTGCTTGATTTATTAACAAGCTAGGTATTTTTACAAGGGAGATTGTAATTGGGCTTAATGTAAAGGCCAATGAGAGTACCTAAAATTGGGTGTTGAGTGGTACTGGGCTGTTTTAATATATATATTTTAGATATTAAAAATCAACGGATGTGTCAGTTTGTATCAATGTAATTGTTCATAATTTTGATCTATTGGTAGTATCAAAACATTTTATTATTAGCTATATTGTTCCACATTAATAAGTTCACATTCAGTGCTGATAAATACATTTATTCCGCTCTAACTATGTGTTAACACTGTGCTGAGTATTTTCCGCTCATTATTTAATTCAGGCAGCAGCATATCTCCCTATTATAGACCAGAATACAGGAATATCGAGCACTGAAGTAACTTAGCTGACTTTACACAGGTAATAATAATGAGTTGGGGTTCATAACCAGGCTGTTGACTCCAAAGGCCATAATTTTACTCTCAGCTACCAACATAGCCTGCATCTCAGCTAGTTCACTCAGTTACACCAACCCATATCTGCATAGATGCAGTCTTTTTTAGGAGGGAAATACTCAGTAATTTCTTGTATTCTAACCAAAGTCTTTGCATCTTTTAATCTGGAGTCTATATTTTACATACCCTGTGAGTGAAGAGATCTCTCAATATTAGAATCTTAAATGTTTGCTGATCTTTGCATTTTTATTTCCGTAATCCAAATGAGTCATAATCCATATGGGTTTTGGTTTTAAAATAGATTAGTAAATGGTTAAATTAATAGACCCAATTTCAAAATAAGGTTTTTTTTGGATTCTAGTCTCTTGATGTTGCACCTGAATACACAAGTAAATATGGCCTGCTATGGCAGGCTAAAAGTGACCAAGTTTTTGAAACTAAATCCACATTGGAGCAGTTTTGGGCAGACAGACCCAGTTCAAGTGCTGGTAGAAAGAACATTATCCTGAGGAGATAGTCAAACTAGAGAGTAGCTCTGTTAAAATTAGCATCCAGAAAATCTCTAGAGAGTAAGGGCAAATTTAGCAACCTGTAGCCTAAGGCACGATGAAGGGAAGTCTGTGAAGCACTGAGGAATTCTTAGTTGATAGGTGATTTCCATACAGGAATTCTGCAGCAGGGTCCCAGGTTTGCAAGAACTATCTAAAGGAATGCATGATATATGGCAGATTGAGAAGACTTGATAAGACAGGAATTTGGACCTGCAAAACATCAAGGGTTGATTATCAAAATTGGGCATAAGGTGGGAACTAAAGACTAGAATGAAGGCAGAAGCCTGTTTCTTTAGGTTTGGGAGACTAGAGAGAGACTAGCATGGGTAATTTGATACTGTATCCCACAGAATGTTTGGTTAGCTAGAGGTCTTAAAATCATTCCTGCCTCAGTTTAGGGTTGATTTAAGAAGTTAGCAGAACTGAACCTGCCATTGGGAGTTAGGGACCCATAGGGACCCATCTGTGGGGATGGAGAGTTGAAGAAACTAGAGAAACAGATAGGGCCTAACCCTAGATTCAAAAGATGCTTTTGAAAAAGTTGTAAACTTTTTGCATGGAGACTTGGTTCTGTCTTCTTTGCTGCCTTACCTCTTGCAAAATTCTACAACTGGTCCATGTAGATAATTCATCTAGTGCACTGGTGCCCTATTTCCTAAATCTCCTTAACAGCCCACCCTTCACTTCCACTGTTAGCTATCAGCTGTGTCACAGAGTGCGTTTTGTCATTGCTCCAAATCAGCAAGTTAAAACTTTATTATCATGCTTTTTGATCTTTTGCTCAGAGCCTTTTCATAGTCTCATAACTATACTCTTGATACATGTGTTCTTTGAGCTCACGGAGACTTCTAGTTCCTGATTTTTCTGTTTTCTCCTGGTCTGTTAGTCTCTTTGTGTGGGCTTCATTGTTCACTTGAAGTATTTTTTTCACATTGCATTCCTTTGAGGCCTTTTGCCCCTTCCATGTAATGAGAGCAAAAGCACCCAAGAAACTACATAACCTTTACATTTATTTGTTTTGGTAAAATATTTTGGCTTTTACTACTAACATTTAATTTGCTAAATCAGTCTTTCAAGATAATACTTTGTGTGTGTGTGTGATTTAGAACTTAGGAGTAAGGTACCTGTATATCCTAGAATTACACAAATGAATTACCAGCAATTAAATGGCAACTTTTAAAATTGTATTTTAAATATCAAGTAACCAGAGATGGAAAAATCTTCCTATACCCTCTTCAGATTACCCTGTACATTATTTTGATGGACGAAAACGGATGATCTTGAGCACTATTTCATGGATGGGAGGAAAAAATCCATTTTTGGGGATTGCTTACATCGCTGTTGGATCCATCTCCTTCCTTCTGGGAGTTGTACTGCTAGTAATTAATCATAAATATAGAAACAGTAGTAATACAGCTGACATTACCATTTAATTTTATATTATGAAAGCAAATCATCTGCATGTGCATCAAGGCCAGTCCTATTCAACCTAGCTTTCGAATGCTGATGTCTGGTTAGTATGTCATTTTGAAGTTGGCACATAACTTTTCTAAAAAAAAGCAGTCTTTGTTGTTTGCTTCTTCCCTATGGATGACTTCTAAAAATATATGACGGGTATAAAAAAATTAGTTATATTGATCATATCAACACCGTAACTGCTGAAATGGCATTCTAATGTTTGCTTTTTATTTGGACAGGCCACATGATGCATAGAGCCTCTTTCATGTGACTTGTGTCTACTGCTTAAATCTTTATGCTGTGTTGATGATATTATATTGACATATAATGCTGTATATGTGTATGTATTTTGTGGAGAAAGGGATTACAAGATGTATGAATATAATGACTTGCTAACCTTTCAGGATTCAGAGAAAGATGAAGAAAGACCATATCTAAATAATACACTTCATCATTTTCATGTGTATAAATGCTTAAAGTACCATCTTTGTTGAGGTGGTTCATGTATCCAGTTTATCCAGTACAGTTAGTTGTCAAGCTTAGCTTTGATTTCAAAGGACATGCTTACCTTGTCTGGCATAAGAATTAATGCTCATGTCTGCAGTGGTTGGGTAGGTCCTGCTTAGGAGAATTAAAAAATTCCTCTTTCCGTTTGGTTGAATGTTGCAGTCAGGAACCCCAACTCACTTGGAATGTTTTTATATGTAGTCATTTCCCTTGAAGCTTATACTTTATAAGGGAAGAAAGAATTCAGGTGATATGGGAAAACTGCTTGGCAGACCTTCATCTTCTGCCTCAATTGTAAACCACATGTAAATGCTTAATGGAGACTGTTTTCATTCTTGTGATATGTAACATTCAGAAAATTACTTCAGCTTTGGAAATACCTCAGGCTGTTTTTATTTTGCAGGTAAGTGTTTTGACTTAAGTACTAATATTCCAGAAATTTTTGAAAGCAGTAACCTTAATTTCCTATGTATTTCATTCCACTTTTGCATATAGGTCAAATAGCAATGTGTATGCACATTCTCTTTAGTTAAGGCACCAATTGTTTTGGTTGGTTTTCCTAAGACATACTTTAAAAAGATGTTCTATAAATTTCCTAATTAAATTATGGGGATTTTGGAGTATGTACATGATAAATTATAATATGTATATGGCTGAAGTTATTTTTTACTAACGAATTATTTTAATATTCCTTATTGAATAAATGCTGTAACTTGTTTGCTATGGAACTTATTCTTAAAGTTCTAGTTAAAAATAATTTTTCCACATGCATGAAAATATGTATTAATCAGAGGTGGCTTAATTACATTGAAATTGCTTTTTTGTTGTTGTTTTTTTACTGAAATAACTCATGTTTGTGTAGAATAATGCCTGTTTATTCAGAGTTTATATTTTCCTTCAGTTATATTTTAAATCAAAAGGTCTGGGTAATGTATACTTTTGATTAATATATACTTTTTTTAAAAAACAAAAAACAATGGTTAACAGTAGAAATGTGCCACACTTTTCAAGTTTTATATAACATATGAAATTCAGTTAAAAGAATGTGTATTTCATAATGACTTTTAACTGGTAAAAATATTACTTGCACGAAGTACTTGATGTATGGTTATCCTGAAATTTCAGAGTATTTGGTGTGTTCTTTGTCTAAAAATAGTCTGTTTTGTCAGTCCTTCAGAATGTTGTTTATTCTGAAAATTGTCCCTCTTGCACTTGGCAGTTTATTTTCTGGGATACATTGTTGGGGGAGAGGGGTTTCTGCCAGTCTTTCCAGATTGAGTCTGTGCTGTTTAAGGAGGACTACCATCCTGCAACTCTTTTTCTAATTGGGGCACAGAGGATGTCACTAAAGAAAAGTTGAAGAGCCCTTTCAGCACTTTCTCATCTGTGGAGAAGATGGAATCTTAAAATACATTTGGAGTTTTATCTGTTTTACAAGTACATTGATGGCCTAAGTTCCTCCTGTTTTCTGCTGTTTGATCTCTAAGGAACTCCTGTTGCTAAATATGAAGAGTATGGAACATTCATATGGTCTCTGTGAAGCATGCGGGGAGGGAAGACATTTCTTTTTCTTATAGGCTTTATGCTCAAATGTCATAGTCACCTTTCAAAGAATTGTGTTGCATTTTAAATGCACCCAGCTTAAGTAGAAGACATTGAAGGATGCATTAATTTTCAGGAACTATTTTGAATTATGAAAAGATTCCCAATTGAAAAAATTATTCAATAAGTAAAAGCTAAGAAATTTCATTGAAATCATAAGGCAGTTTAAGCATAAATTGATAAAAATAGCTGTGTACTACTAATTAATAGAAAATCATTCAACCAAGAGAAGAGTCAAGTGAATATCATTTGTTTATTGGCTAGTGAGTTTCTTTGTAACGTTGATTTTATTAAATGATAATATTCGGTTAGTATGTCCTATGTTAATAAAAATGAACAAAATTAATTTTGCTATGTTCAGGTGTCTTGATAAAATAACAGTGCCCCAGTGTTGTTGCTTATATTTAGCACTAAATTTTAACACAGGGTCAGTAAGTCCAGGTTTTAACTTCTTCATGCCTGGATGGGATAAAATGTAATTCATTGTTAAATTAATTCATATTTGTATTTATTAATCACTGTAACAACATTAACCATTTGTTCTTACCAGGAAGTGGTCAGATTATCATCTGAGTTACAGTTAGACTGGCTAAGTTTGGTATTAGATCAAGGGGAATGTCCAGTAAACAGAGAGGTAAGGATGATGAAAATAATGAAGTGGGGTGCACAGGAAAAACCTGACTAGTGAGGAGGAGCAGCTGAGAGATAGGGTCAGTGAATGTGGTTCAGCCTGCTACTTCTCCTGTCTTCATAGAACCATTGCCTTAGAATTATTGTATGACACTTTTTTTGTTGGTTAAGCTGTAAAGTTTTGTTCTTTGTGAACATGGATATTTTGAGGGGAGGGTTGAGGGAGTAGGGAAGTGCTCCTTTTACAAGAATTTTGATGCATAAATGTCTGTTGTAGGGTTTGGATGATCTAGTAAAGTGTTTTAGAACCCCTTTTTATCCCATGCACCATTCAGTAAACATAAAAATCACAATTCTGCTAATGTCATTTGGAACTTCAAAATAAATATCTTGTCTAAAAACAAATCAGACCATGGTGGCCTTATTTCCTTTTATATATCTATAAAATTTATCAAAGTAACATGTGTACACAGTTTTAAAAAATAAAATAGTAAGTTCTAAAGGCTTTATGATAAAAAATAGTAGTCCCTGCCTGAACTTTCCTTCCCTCCCAGAGGCAATCACTGGGACTCCAAAAGTTGTTTCTTCTGTTACCTTAGTGTATCTAAATAGTATGGCTATTCTGTTGCTTGATGTAACAATTTTAGACATTATTGTCTTCTCAGTAATGTTACATGATGATTTAGCTCTCTAACACACGTACTTTGCCTTCTATTATGTAGTTATTATATTTAGTAAATGCATTAGCTGTTATTTAATTATGACTGTATAAATATTGTACACTCTAGGGCAAATGTAATATGATTTTCTTTTGTATAAGTTAATTTTTCCTGGAATTAATAGTTGCCTCATTTAAAACATTTACATAACTTTCTACAAATTTACCTTAAAAATTTTCCAATTTCTCTGTCAGGTCTGTCATGTTCCCATCACTAGTTTGAAAGGGTTTTGTACCCAAATATCAGATAACGTCCCTGTTTTTAACTAGAGATGTCTCTGCTGCAGTTGTCCTTCTGTGCCAGTCTGTATGGTTGCTCTCTTGGCCTACTATATGGTGATGATCCTATGACCTCCTTTTGTCATCCTGTGTTGGACTTCCCATTTCCTAGTTTACTTTGTTTACTAGAGCACTTCCTAAAACACTTACAGCTTGCTAAGAAATAGTATATGAAAGTTAAATGTTTTGAGTTCTTAAATGTCTAAAACACCCTTTTTCCACCCTCACATTTCATTGATAGTTTGACTAGACATACAATTTTAAATTAAAAATAAGCTGTCAGCGTCTTGAAGGCATTGCTCCACTCTTGTCTAGCTTCCTTCGTTACTTTTGAGAAATTTGAACATAATCTTAGTCAGACGTTGGACTTTTCCTAGATTGGTGCTTAATTTTCTTCCCTTTTTCTCCAGTTGTTTTGATGCTATTATCTCTGTTCTTTCTAGGAAAATTACTTAATTTGATCTTGCAACATTATCTTCCTTGTATTGAATTTGTAGCACATTTCTAAAAATATTTTAATTTCTAGAACTTCTTTCATTTTATTTTGTTTCCAAAATATCCTACTTAGTTCATAGATAAAATATCTTATTTTTCTGAGGATATATAGATATATATGAATATGTATTACTACTTTTGTTTACTGCTCTATTAACACCAAAGTTTATTTGTTGCTGTTTGTAATTTGTTTTTTCTCATGTTCATATAGGTGAATTTCCTGTTATTTCTGGCTAGTCTTGGCAATATATGAGTAGACCCCAAAACACTATTTGAAAGCTCTGTGTTTGTGGGCAATGCTTCAAGGGGTCTAGGGAGGTTCTATTACTTACTGCTTTTAACTCTGCTTCTTCCTTCTCCTCCATCTCATCTCCTGATTTCCACTTCACACATACTTCCTTGTATCTGTCCCTCCCCATATTTCTTCCACTTAATTGTCTCCCATTTATTTCTCCAGATAAAAATTCTCTGGTGTTCTACCTGTGAGAGACAGTGATGGAAGTTGAGAAATCATATTTTTATGGCTAAGGGGTAGGGCAGAGGACTTTGGGGATCAGGCCATTCTGTTGTATATGCTTTCAACTAGTCATTTTCAGGCCTGTCCCTGCCTCCACTCTTTGCTGTAACTTTCACCTCCAAATCTGAGCTTCTCAGGGGTTGTGGAATCAATCAGCGTGCTTCTCACTGGTATCCGCCTTGTAGTCCCTCTAGATTGCAGCTTTCTCTGTTCAGCTCAGTCATATTCCATCTGCTTTCAGTTTTCCACAAATTTGTTGAAATCATTTGTCTGTTGCTGCCTCCTCTCTATTCAAATTTTGGGCTCATATCTTTTTTAAAATTGTTTTTCAGATCATCATATGGTAAATTTTACTTCTGTTCTGGTAGCATAGTTTTGTGAGTTTTAACACCAGAGATAAAGAA